>NC_031771.1:19142667-19179390 GCF_001522545.3 Parus major
CCCTCACTCAGGTGTGCAAGCCCTGCCCTCACTCGGGTGTCCAACAGGTGCCGGTTCCACTGGGGCTGGGCCAGGCTGGGCACCCGTGAGGGGAGCGCACAGCACGGCCTATGCTGAGGGACAGCACCTCGCTCTGCATCCCCTCTGCCGCAGGGACCACCCCAGGACAGCTTTCTGCACCTTGTAGTAAGGGCTAAGGAGCCAGCGATTGTGTGTTTGTTTCTTACTAAATGCAGGGGAGAGCTGATGGGGCTGGCAGGAGGCAGCTGAGGCGCGGCAGCCCAGGCCAGGTCGCCTCCCCCGGCCGTGGCTGCAGCAGCCGCTCCTGCTGTGCGTGGCTGTCAGCTGAGCTGCTCCTCCGCTGCAGGAAAAGCCACCCCAGCAGCTGCAGCCGAACTTGGCCTGCAGGGCCTCTGCCCCTTCCTCCTGTCATGGGCCCCATAGGTGACCTTGGCTACATCTCTCAATCTGCACATAGGATGCTTTCCCTCTCTGTGAAATCTGGGTGATGCTGTCAAATTAGTCAGAAAGCTCTTTTAAGATCTAGTCAGAACTAGACAATATAAGAGTTAGGTTTTCCTAATTCATCATAAATTTGCTTTCCTGTAAGTCACTACGTGTGTCTTTGGGGTTCACTTTCTTCTTTGTTACTCTGAAGTTAATTAATTGATCCTTGCATTTGTGTAGCTATATCTTTGCATGCCCAGTGTCTAAATGTAAACACATGCCTACTGCCCTTACTTTTCAGAATAACCTTTCTTCAAGTATTTGTTGTCTCTCCAGTAACTTCTATAAACTCTTTCATTCCTAACGTTGTTAATTTTCAATATAAAACTGAGCATAGAAATATTATGTTGAGTGTCTGTGAGAATTTTAATTGTCCACATTTTGTTTCCTTCTGAACTTGCCCTACAAGGTGATGAACAGTCTTGTCCTGATGGTTTCAAATGAACTGATCATATATTTAAATATTAATGAGATAAATATGGGCTTTGTTGGATTGGCTTCTGCTGCACAAAACCGATTTAAATGTAGGTCTTTTGCTGCACTGAGATGAAATTCCTTTCATCCTGAAGATGATGACTGAAGTCACTGGGGGCAGTATTTAAACATTTGCAAAATGATACATTTAACTTGTAGCTATCCAACCTTTTGAAGCATAGACGATATTGTATCAGAGTATTCTTTTTTTTTTTTTGTGGGGGTGATTATTTGTTTGGGTTTTTTTAAAAGACTGTTATCATCTGCAATTACCAGAGAATAGCCTAGATTTTTTTAATTTTTTTTCTATGAACTGATATGAAACTAGACACCCACCTTATATGCATCATTTTAGCCTAACACTAGTTTTTACTTCTCATGGAAAAATAGAGGTTTGTAGCACAACTGCTGACATCTTTAACTATAGTATGCTACTAGGCACTGCTATAATATAGTGCATATTTCTTTGTGAAAGAAATGAAAGCTGCAATAATAAAGCTTAACTTTATGGTATTGAAATTTGCTGTGTTTGTACCTCCAGGGAGAAAAACAATTAGAGAAAGACAATCTACCTAAATAGACTGGGAAACTGAATTGCTCTGTCTATGCTTCATTACCCTCCCTCTTTCTCATCTCACACTTTCCACAAATAGCATGATTATGTTTACCTGACATCTTCATGCTTCCCTGCTGAGCAGGCTGAGGAAGCCTTGCAGCTGAGATCAGCAGTCATTCTATGGGGAATGACTGAGATTTTTTTTGTTTAAAGGCTACAATTCTTGAGCTATTTCAGCAAAGAGCTTCAGAGTGTCCCTGGATTCTGGTAGGGAGCAGAATAAATGAAGTGCCAATGGGCTTTTTTTTTTTTTTTTTTTAAATGACCCTTGGCTATTACAAGTACTATCTTGGCTGATATTAATACATCCTTAGTTGCCTGATAGAAAGGCATGTCCTGAAATGCTAAACATCATCTTGGTGACCTTCATAACTGATAGAAAACCTGACAAATTTTTCATGAAGATGACTTCTAGCACCAAAACAACAGTCAGCCCTAAGAGTGGCACTGAAATAAAGTGCCCTTTTATAGATAAAAGCCTTAATCGAGAGAGAAAAGATCTGGGATGAGGCATGCTGTGAATGTTACCAAAGGGCTTTTCATTGACTCCCTTGAAGAACTGAATCATAAATCCAGAACAAAAAGACTTGGGAAATATAGAGGTTGTCTTTATAAGGAACAGGTATTTTATTTTTCAGACTCCCCAGGTAACAGAGAATTCAACACTTTGCTGTTCTGAGTTGCCAAGCTATAAATCTAAATAACTAAACTACAGATAAATGGACACAATTCCTCAAATCAGAAACCAATATTGCATGCAAGAATTAATGACATTCCATTATGTATTACCTTCTTCATTAATAAACTATAACTGTATTAGTCTTAGCAGCAACATACAAGAATCTTTCTCCTGGAGCCTTTGGGATCTTGTTCTAAATCTAGTTTTAATCTAATGCTGCATGAGCTGCAGAATAACTGAATTTGAATTTGTTTGCACTTTAGTTTGAAGCCCCCAACTACTCAGTCAAAACAATATTGTGAACCAGCCAAATAGATGTGTACCTATGTGTAAACTCTGAGCCTATATTATATAGCTTGATATCAGTAGCCTACAACCCTTCATTTGAGTTCAAAATGTTTGGAAAGATATTGACTGGAACAAGGTTTTGGTCTTTCTGCTTTTCTGTCTTTGAGTCTTACAGTGCACATGACCTGAACTTGCTCTTCAGGTGCCAAAAGCTGCTTCTGATCTCAGAGTCCTGTATGACTAGAATTAAAGCTTTTTTCTACACTTTACAAAAATGTCATCAAATTGAAAGTGTGGAATTAATAAGCACCTTGGCTTTTCTGCCCTTTCGCTTGTACTTTCTCTTGCTTGTTACAGTTAAATGACTAGGCAGCTGTCCTGAACTTTCCTTAAAACATGGACTATGTTAAATTGAAACCTGCAGATTTGTCAGTGTAGGGTTTTGGGGGATGTTTTTGTATAGGGTTTGTTTGTTTTGATGAGCAGCAATGTAATGGATCCCACCTTCACATTAGGGAAAAACCTAACCAGGCTAGTTCAGAATTATTAACCTGGATGAAAGCAGGATTCCCTGTCTGTCTGCCTCCAAATTCATGGTCCACCATCTCAAAGCTAAAACCTCCTGAAAACTTACAATATGCTGCTGATATTACTGGCCAATAATTCTGGATCTGTTAGCAGTCCTGCATGAGTAATTTTGGGTGTCACATTTTTATAAAAGGTGTGCACAGAGAGGCAGATACCTTACAGTTCATATACCAAAGGATGCTGGAACTGGTTTATTTTAGGATAAACTCTGCAGGACTTACACAACAATCACAGTCCTTTTGGACCTCGGACAACAGTAGTGACAGCGTGATTCCCACCTCCAGGAACTCATAAGGAAATATGTTCCAACATACCTGGAAATGTCAGCAAGACAGTTACAATTAATTTCATGTCCAAAATCAGGCTATTGGCCCCGTGTGTGTTATAGCAAGAGAATGAAGGGCAGCTATGGCCATTTAATAAACTAATGTCACACAACTTGCTCTCATTTGGAGACATACCTGGAGGTCTATGCATTTTATATTATACTGATCTAGGGTCAGATCCTTCAATTACTAATTTGAGTAAAGGATTTAACAGACAGCAGTATTATTGCAGTTTAAATTTTAAAACAATTGTATAACTGTGTAGCTTGTACAAATAGTCTTTAATACATTTCTATAAACAACACAGAACAATTTAAGGGCCCAGACTATCAGCTGTGATTTGTCTGTCTGTGGTTTCTCTATTCTTAGTGCTGCTATAAACAATAATAGCCGCTTACAGTTTCAAGGGGTTTTCATGCCAACACTACCTGGAACAGAGTGACTCTTTGGACTTATGCCCTGTCTCCTGTCTACAGCTTTTGCCTCCTAGTGCCAAGAAAGTATTGATAGGAGCCAGAATTGCTTTTCACAGATTACCTTAGGCCTTGGGAACAAGCCACTTAAACAATTTTGTTGCCCTTTCACATGGTGTGTTTCCTGTAAAGTGCAGGCTTGCCAGTGAGAAGTGTGGACTTAAATTTTTTGTTCTCTGGTGGAGCCAGTTTCTAAAGTTATCACATTCCTATCATGGGGTTCAACAGCATTTAACTTATTCAACCTTTATATTATCCTATAAAAAATACGGAGTGAGGAGGTCTTTTTATGTAAACAGAGTTAACTTGTTAGTGAGACTTAATACTCCACTATGCACGGAGTAATCAGCTGAGGATCTAGACCTCAAGGTGGGAGGGTGAGCACTAAGCAGAGGTATGACCTAGGTCTGAAACAACGACCTCTAGAGCTACAAACCACATGGCCACCTTCAGGGGCTGCTTTGCTGACCCAGTTAGCCCTGGCAGAAGGCAGCACTGATGTAATTTTGCTGCTTTTAGAAACCAACCTGACACTTCTCTGTAGTCAGGTGCTCTGCCAAGTGGCCCTACTGGGTCATTCAGAAGTAGATTGAAGGTTTCTGTGTTGCAGCACATTTTCCAGTGCTGGGTTTACCTGGAGAGTCCTTCCTGAAGGTGCATACTGTGAGTTAAACTACAGATTGGTTAGATGCATTGGACGTTTCCAGGTTTTTAATGGTATTAGAAAGAAATGAGAGGGTAAAAAATAAAAGGGGGAGAGGGAAGAAGTACACCTTGCCGACCGTGTTTTTTGCAAAATAGTGGTAAATAAGAGCATTTTTAATAACCTGATAAAAGCTGTCCTGCAGAAACATATTGAGTCAGCTTTGTGATGGGTGTCAATTTGCCTAGTTCCACTGGTTAAAGGAAAAGTGCAGTGGTTTACACCGGCGTTGACTCAGCACACTTGCCCTTGTAAGTAGCCCGTGATAAAACAGACAAATAAATAAAATAAAAGCACAAATCCTGTACTCTATAGATATTGCTTAAATAATTCATTGTAGCTGCAGGGATAGAAGTAAATACAAAGAAAACTGCTTGCCTTTTGATATACTAGCTAGAGAAAAGTCTTTTATTTTTCCTGTTTGGGGTAGCTCATATTTTCTTCCTGTATACTCTTCAAGAACTTATAGAAGTACAAAACTCTTTAGGTTCTCATTCATCTATGCAGTGAAGCTGACATAATTCCATAGATCTAAAAATTGTCCACATTTCCTAGTACTGAAACAAGTGTGGCCATGCAGCACATTAAACTGCAGTTCATGTATTAACTCAGAGAATAGCTTTGTGCTCTTAAAACCCTGTCTAGCTTCTCAGTGATGGCTCTCTGTCGTCGAGTTGCTCAGCTTGCTTTAGTGCTGTGATGGAGCTGCACTTCAGCTGCATCACAAATGTGGCCCTTGCACCTGGGTTGTGCTGTGTGGCTCTTCAGGGCAACGTAGACTTAATGTTAAATGGTTACTGTTTATGGAGTAGTGAAGTAGAGAGGGATAGGAAAAGGGTAAGAAGATTACCAGGCTGTGTTTATGTGTACCCCATTTTCAGAAACGAATGGCTCAGCTAAATAGAAACCTATTGTCTGAATGGTGCTGCTAGGTGGGAAAAGCCACCCATTGAGAAAACAAAGTGTTAATTTTTGTCCTTGTAAAAACAGTGGAAAATATTTAAAAGGTTTAAATATGTCCAGAATAGTAGCGTGTAAGAAGTCTAAACTGGTATAATTTATGTATAAAAGCATATAAAAGAGGGTGTGAAATTGTATAGAGAGCTGCCATGACGGTTTAGAGCAGCAAACTCTGGTCTAAGCTGTCTGGAGTCTGCCTGGTGTCCAAGGTGAGCAGAAGCCAAGCAGCCAGGATGCTGAGCTGAGGATAGCAAAGCTGTTGGGCCTTAGCACCTTGCTACCATGATCACACAGCTCTTGAGTTTGGGCTGCTGTTGTGGTGACCGAGTGGGATGTGGGCAGAGCTTGCTTTCCCCTTGTCTCTGCCTGCAGCACCCTTTGTTGCTGCAGGCTGATGTTACTCACCATCAGATAAGCCAACACAGTGCTGGGGCATTTTCCTATGTGGAAGTGCTTTCAATGCATGAATGAGATAGAAGCCCTTAAACTCAGAGAACTATTAGTCCCCTGAATTGAGTCTGATAGGAAAGTATTCCAAGCACTGTTTTTTTTGTATCCCTCTGTTTCTCTCTTTACTGTTGTAAAGGCCGTCCACCTAAATAACACATGTGAAATCTCACCCATGTTTAAATAAAAGAAAAAGTATTTACTGACTTGACTTTGGCTGGGATTTACCTGAGGGTATTTATTACCTTTCTCCATATTTCCATTTATAAGATCTGCTATAAAAGAGCAGCGCTATGCTGCCCAACAGGGTCACAGTAGCTGTAAGAAGTATATTTTTCCAACTCCAAATACATGTTATCTGTAAATACTTACAGAAAATTTGCATCTTGTTCTAGGATATCTGCCCTTTCCTCCTCTAGTAGTGCTACTGCCAGCACCTTTCTTCAGTTTTGTTTCTCTGACTTGCTGTCTAACAAGATTGCAAAAAGCAGCTGGGAAAGTTCCCCCACTTATCTGTCCCAGTAGCCACTGGAGGAACGAAGCTTTGGATGAAAAAGGACTATAGGTTTCCTTTTGGAGGAAACCTATAGTCTTCATTGTAAACATGATTTCATTTTAAAATGGTGCAATATCTGCAACATGGAAGACATTTTCTTCCAGCCAGGTGGCAATGATATTTCCATGTGAATAACATTCAGTGGAAGCTTTCCAGTCCTCAGAAAAGGAAGGCAAAGGCATGGCAAGACAGCAAAGGTGAACAGATGGCTCAAGGATAAGTGCTGTGAGGAAAGTCTGAGGGTGTCTGACCATTAGGAAGCATCCATGGAACAAGAGTTCCTTTGGACTGATGGACTCCACTGGAGTAGCTGGGCTAGTACCTTTAGGGGGTGAGCTTGGCATGGCTGGTAAGTATACTTAAATAATCAGAGGCAGCAAAATAAAAAACCATAAAAATATAACATATAACAAAGAGTAAAACATACTGGAGGATCGAAGGATGATCAGGTAAAAAGCAGTAGTTCTTGTGTGTCATGAGGAGATAGAAGCAGTGAAGGAAAATGAAGAGCTGTTTCTTTACCGGGCTTCAAAACCAACTGAAATCTTTTTATAATGATGCAAGACAAATGAGCAAAAAGAAGGAAGAAGGAGAATTGCTGCCGGAAAATATGAAATTGAGTGTCGCAGGGTAGCAGAAATATGGATTCACAGCACATGTACTGTGGGATACATTATATAAAGGAAAGAGAAAAATAAAGGTAGAGATCCTGGTGTGTGTTAGTACAGGAATAGATTGTTAGCAATACCACCCATCTGGGTCAAAATCACTTGCAGCAAGGAGGAGATGAGAGCATTACGGAAGTTTGACTCTAACAATTACAGAGATATAAATGGTGTAGGTGACAAAGACAAATCAACTAAATTTAGCATGACTTTGAGAAGAGTTGATACTTCCTGGAGCCTTTAAAGTCTGTTGCAAACAAAGAGGCTCTAGTCTTCATGACAACCTAGAGAGATATTAAATGAAAACAGAAAGTTTACAAAAAGCATATAATGGAAAATAAATCTATGTTTTTTTGAAGAGCACACATCTAATGAGATCTGCTCTAGGTCTAACTTGTGGAGGAAACTAGAACAGGCAGTGAAAGACACTGGTGTGGAAAGGAAGGGGTAATGACTAGAGGTAAAAGTTTGATATGATTCCAAAACTAAGTGAACCAGTTGCCCAGGAAATGTATGAGAATGTTTGATGAGAATGTTGTAGCATATGAATGCAGGGATGGATTAGAGAATTAACACTGCTAAATCAACAGGAAAACTGCAAAAGTTGACACCATCCTGTTCATGGGAAACCTACACAGTCTTCATTCTTGAACTGGGGCAGAAGGACATAAAATCACAAAAAAAAAAATTCCCTTTCTTCCAGCCTTCCTCTTTGGATTTGGTTTTATCTAATACTTTGTTAAATGGGCTTTCAGAGGAGTTTTCTTTCACCAGCTGATCACTTTTCCTTTAACTGAAAAGGAGCAAAGCCTGTGGGTTATGTAAAATGCCTTTTATTTAACACCTTCTGGATTATACTTCAAGGGAACTGATATGAAAAATAACCAACCTTCTTGAAATCTTCCTTGAAACCAATATCTGATTTCAAAGCATCATCTACCAGTAGAATTCACAGATTTTAAGAGAAAGCTTTTAAACACAATGTCTCTTTAAACATAATTTTGTCTTTAGAGACATAATTTCAGCCTAGATTCAGAGTTATGCAGCTTTTATATATCCCTTCTCATTCTCAGACATATCTTGATCAGTCTAAGCAAGACTTACTTAAATCTCTGCTCTTTCCTTTCTCTGAGGGCTGTTATGATACACTGCTATTCACTGTTCTTGAACTACTACGGTCATACCCGTGGCAAAACATTTCCTAACCAAAAGTATCCCTTTTCTCAGAGTTAACATGACCACCCCCAGGCCAGCAGAGTGGCAGAAGTGCTATTTTATGAGAGTCACTCATTTGGACTGAAATTTATTCTTTTATAAAAGGCAAGCTCAAGCCTCTGGGCTTGTGTAACCTATTTGCAATGTGTTGGGTTTGGGCTGACCCTCCGGAATATTTCCTTCTCTATCTTTCAAACAGTGACTAAACATTTTTTTTTTCTGCATATGTCTCACATGCATTTCCTGGTTCTGGTTATGCTGCTGGAATATGAAATGTCATAATGTCCTGGTTCCAGCCAGGACAGGGTTATTATTTGCAGTAGCCAGAAGGGGCATGGCTAGGACACAGAGGTTGTTCTGTACCATTTCTCATCATTGCCTGGGGGTAGTGGGGGGAAGGGGTCCCTTCCAGCCACATAACAGGGTAGTGCCAGTTCCATGATGAGCAATTGTGTGTGAATTGTTTGTCTCATACCCTTTGTTATTGATACATTGATACTGATACTACAACTGCTACTGTTCATTTTAATGATCCATTGCTGTTTCCAGTAAATCTTTCTTATCTCAACCCATGAACTTTACCTTTTGTGCAGGGGAGGGGAGCGGCAGAGGCAGGAGATGGCAGGAGATTTGGAGTTTTTTGGCAGGAACACTAAATTGGGGAATGCCGTTCTTAATTCACAACATTATATTGCAGCACTTTATGCATAGATGATCTTCTCAGCCATTGGGGATGGGAAAACAATTGACATTTCTGATGGAAGAAAGGGTATTTGATACAAAAAAGACCTCTGAGACTGTAAAAATAAGGGTCTACAAAACAGAGGTATTGACTTTATCCATGCTGATAAGGTCATGGAGCAAGCTAGGTTGCTGTCCCTTATGGTAACACAGGTGTGTCCCTGGATTTACTTAAGAAAACATTTACCTGCACTCTATCAGCTTCCTCAGATTCAGGTGCACTCTTGTAAATGTTTGTCAGAACCTTTTCATTTTTTCATGGTTAAAGGATTTGAAGTTATACAGCAGTTTTTGCAATTTAGGATGTCATTTTCATAGAGAGCTGCATAAAAGTTCATTAGTGGTTTAAGTCACTTAACTGGAGAGAACCGTGTGTGTGGTACTTAAAAAAAATACTAAGGTATGTTTGGCTAAAACATTGTCAGGCTCTTCTGCTGCCTCTGCCTCTTCTCAGACAACAGAACATGCCCACATGCCTGGGTATGAGTGGGATAAAGATAAAGATACTTCCTTTGTATTTTGGCTGAAATCCAGTGTTTTATCCCCAAGAAATGCAGGCCAGGAAAAAAAAAAAAGCAGAGTTTTTTTTCCAACAGCTAAAAGGCAAAATATGAAATGTTATTTTCAGTTTTTTAATCTGAAAATAAGTCTCCTTCTGGACCCCACAGACTGTGTGCGTTTCCACACATTTATCCCCATCCCTCACCGATCTTTTTTCAGAACTGTGTTTTGTAGAAATGATGTGGAAATGCCCAAGAGCTCTGCTGGGTCAGGAGCTGCCACAGCCATGGGGGGAGAGAATCAAGCAGGCAAATTTATGACAGTTTGACATTTCAGATAATAGAGGTCAGTCCTTCAAGTCGCAGTCCCCCTGAGATGAGCGGGTTTCTGCCAGTGGATGTGGGAAGAGCTGGTACCGTTAAATTGTCCCTTTGCTGCAAGTGAAGCATGCGGTGATAGGCTGGAAGAAAAGAATTCCTTTCATTATTGCCAGGCAAATTCTGCTCCCTTTCTGATGTGGATGAATTATCCCATTCACTTCATTTGTTGTACCTGCTGCTGGAAGAGGAACAGGATTTGAATTCCTAGAATAAGGCGCAATGTTGTGAATGAACTGGAATGAGACGTATTCATGCATCGATATGCAAGGCTTCCCCTTCTTGCACTCTCACAGCTAAGATCTTGATGGACTCCTTACTGTGAACACTGCTTACGACATCTGAGACCAAATAAATTTAATCCACTTATTAGTGGCTTTTGTGCACTTTTTCAAATGAAGATTCGATACTGCTTAGTCTTTAGAAGTACTGATGAGCCCTGTCCCTGCTATATTGTTGCATCTCTCTGCCTCAGGCACTTCTGCTGGTGGTGGCAGGAGCTAATAGGATGCAGTGTGATAACAGTATTGGTGTGAGGTTTATAGTGTAATATTTGCTAAGTGTTTTGAAACTGGGATTTGGGAGTTGCTCTGGAAGAGCAAATAAATTAGTATTTGTATAGTCATTTTCATTAAAAGTTATGAGAACCTTTTTATAATTGTATGATAATAACAAATTTAATAAACTATTTTGGCCTTTTTTTCAGAGCTGGGGATGAAGGCCACAAATAAACAAACTAATGACAGTTCTCAAATTAGAAATATAGCTTTATTTGTTTGGGTTTATTTAATTAAAAGTGATTTTTTTTTTCTTCATTTCAGTTTGTTCTTGGAACTTCTTCCACTAAAAGTATTCCAATTAAAATGTCAACAGCTACTCAGCTTACTGCTGTTCAAGTGTGAACTGCCATATTTCTTAAATATCTATTTTTGAATTAGCAGTGGAGAAAATAAAAGTATAATTTCTGTAGAAAGAGAGGTGAAAATTAACTCTATATTCACTTGACCTTCTTGATATCTTTACTGAAATCTTTGTTCCACAGAGAGTTAAGAAACAACATAAAAGCTGTGATGCAACACAGTAGTAACTTGCTATAAAGCAGGAAGAAATGAAAGGGGGGAAAAATGTGATTTACATTAAGCTGAACTGTAGCATCAGTTACTATAGCTCCTCCTGCAAGAATATGGAATGATTGATTGGTGTGGTCTTTGAATTTCTGTACATGGTAATCATTAAATTTAAACAGATCAGGATTAAATCTAGAGGAAATTGTCAACCCCTTTTCCAACTAAAGAAAAAACATTTAATAAATCTTGTAAGCTTTTCTTCCTAAAAACGAAACTTCCATGTACAAACCTCCATTTAATGTGCCAATTCCTTTATGCTTCCTTGTGAGAAACAGTCTTCTCCTTAGTTAGATTCTATGCCTTGGAGCCAAGAATGTGCCTGCAGTAGCTAAAATATGTGCCTGCAAGATAAAAGTGAGAGACTCTTGCCTAATTTCTTCTGGAAAATATGGGAAAGTAAAAAGTGCTTAGCTAAGGTAAATACACAGTAGTTACTTTGTATACATTATACCTTGTATACAGTATATAAACATTGTACTGTATGTGTATACATTCCTTCAACATTCCTTCAGGAAGGATAAATGAAAGTCTCAGAACATGTTTGCAAACATGGTGGCTCAGGGAAAAGGATACTGAATTTTCTTTCTAGCTGGACTGTGAATCCTCAAGGTCAAATAGACCAACCACAATTCTGCAGATATCTAAGTCTTTGCATATCCTGTGTTACTCAGGGCAAAATTGACTCTTACCATGAATGTGGACTTCTCCCCAGTCTGGGAAATCCCTTTAGATTAGCTGCTGTCTATGGGTTACTAATGTTTGTCAGTCTGTCTAACATTCCTTGTCTTTTATCCACTTCAGTGTAATGTTGAGGTTTGTTTTTCTTATTGTGCCCTCATAGCAATTATCTGTTGAAAATGTTCTTTACTATAAATGTTGTTCCTGTAGATTTGCTGCTTTTAAAGGCAAGGTTTTTTGATGGACAAGCAGAATCCCAGTGAAGGACTCTTTTTTTGCAGTTCTTGAGAATTTTTTTCTTGTTACTTCTCTCTGCCTGATCTTCTCAGTAATTAATATTAAGTACTTGTTAAAAGTTTATTATCAGAACACTGTCATACATTACAGCCACAGTTTTGCTTTGCTGCATTGATAATCCTCCAATTACCTTTTATTTTTTAAAATGAGACATGCATGATATTCTATGTGTGCTTACTCTGAAAAAAGATTTCAAAGAGAAGAGAGAAGAAATATTATATATTTTCTTTCATTTGTAATAGTGAATCTACAAACAAAAAAGTGTAATTTTGTATAAGAATATTATTAAATCTCACAAAACCACTGATATATCATCTGTGTGTTTGTATAGGAGGGAATTCAATTAGTCTGACATATATTTCTTTTGCTCAAAAAATCCAGCAATGCTGAGGTCAAAAGTTTAAAATTCAGGCCTTATCCATAGCTCAGCTGAGCTTTCTTATTGGCTGGATGAGGCTCATTCAGGCCTTTTTTTAATTGTAATTCAGGTCTACCTTTTCCAGCCAAAAAGAGGGAATTTAATTGTTTTTGTAAATAAATATTACCTTGTTGATTTGAATCTGTAAACTCTCTCTGCAGGAAATTGATATTCTAGAAATCTGTATAATTAATCTGGGGAACTGGAGATGAGAGTTATACTGTAGTTCAAAACTCCAGGCTCTGATGCTCCTATTATGCAGCATCAAAGGCTGGTGACCAACATCTGATTACACCAGAAAATTCCTTTATTCCTTAAATATTTTTTATTTTCATTAACCAAAGTCCAGATTTTCACTTAGTTATAAAACCTTCATATTTGTTGCAGTCAGATTTTTCCAGAAAATGGTACATCTCCTTGCTGTCATGGCTTTCTGCTGCTGCACAGCCATCACTGTTTTTCATTTGGTATTTGGGTTTAGTACACACAAACCATATCTATTTTAGCAAATACTGCAGCCTGTTTGAGCAAACTTGTATAGCAGAAAGGTCCACAGTGTACATATTTCACGGGATTTACCTTGCACTGCTTCAAGCCCCAGACCTATAGTGCCCTTTGGAGACTGGAGCATATCATATGAAACCCTGGGGCAGCTATTCTAGTTTAGTTTGAAGCAGAATAAACCCAGTTTGTGCTGAGACCACCCTGTGATATGAACTGAGGCAGGGATGGTTTGGTAACAGGAGTTTTGGACTGTAAAGCTTTTTTGTAGGACAGCAAATGTAAAGGTATTTCAGCATCATCTCCTAAGTATACTTAGCTTCCCATAAGGCCAGATTATACATAAATATGCAAATATTTAGATATATTTATGGTATCAATTAGCAAAGGCCTGCTACTCAAATAAGCAGAATTATTTACATTAACTGACAATTACTGCTTGTTAATTTCAAAATATTATGTTGTGCATAATATTGTGGTTTCCTGCCTTGGAAGCAATCAGAACAGGAAGATCCCTTATTCGGAGTTGTATTTTGGTATGGATTGCACTGCTCACTTCAACGAAATAGTAATTCATCAAACTGACTGGAAACAACAGGTTTCACAGCACCTTAAAGTGTGGAGAATGACAGGTTGTATCTTAGATATGTTGTTCTGACTTTAGTGTGTACGAGAAATCCTGAGATTCCCATGTGAAGTTAATGAAAAAATCTTTCTTCAGTGAAATTTGGCTATTAGAGCATGCAAAAAGATACAATTAATTTAAAAATATAATAGCAGCTGTTTAATTTAGCCACCTGAAATCTTGAGAACAAACCATTTCCTTTCCTCTGGCCAGGGTACTAAATGAGGCATGCTCAGCAATTACTGAATTATCCCTTTCAGCAGAGGAAAAGCAACATGGGTGCTAGTCTTTTGTTATTTTACATTCACCCCCATTAATGTTACTTGCTGTACCTAATAGGCTGATAAATGGGGTATTGCAACTGTCAGTGGCTAAATGGCACTTAATATTCCATTTTGAAGTTCAGGAAATCAGAAATAGGAGGAGAGGCTTTTGATGGCCATTTGCTCACTGACACAGACTTATAATCAAGTAAATTGATGTTGAAGGTTCAATTACGTGGATCTTGCCACAAAATGGAGCTGTAAAATTGTACAGTTGATGCAACGGACTTTGACAATATAACCCCTCACCTTATTAAGTTTTCTCCCAAAAATAGTACTAAAAATTAGAAGTAGACCTCAGTCTCTCATTCCTGCAACATAACTTCAGTATATGTAATGAAAAGAAGAGGGTTTGGAACAGTGTTGCACTTTATTGCAAAATATGGCAGGCCACTGAGGAAGTTTCAAGGTGACCATTCCTGCTTTGAGGTGCTCAAAGGCTGTTAGCAGGCACCTTTGCTCAGGAGAGGACAGGGATAATGTCTCAAAATATTCACACCAATAGGTTCTGTGGACTGCTCTTAGACAACTAATCTGCACTTGTTAAAACCAATATACATTCATTAAATATTTTGTAATTTAGCAATTTTATCCCTAGGTATAGTTCTCTGTAGCAGTATAGATAACACACTGGACACAAAAAAACAGTAAGTACAGCAAATTTTGCCATTTGGCCAGAAGAAAAAGCCAATTTCTGAAGAAAAGGAATTCAGATCCAGGCCAGGAGAGCTTGCACAGCTGGATCTGGATAAGAGTCTGGATTTTAAACATTCCCATTTTTCAGAGTTGTTTATTTTTGGACAGTTGTTTCTGACCTTTTCTGATTTTCCCATATAGGAACATACTGTCCATTGATTCATGAGGAAAAGGAGCTGTAATAAGCAGCTTAACTGAGAGACCAGTGGCAGAGAGTGACCAGTGTAATGTACAGGCTGAAATTTTAAACACAGAGAGAAGCATCTTGGCCTCTGCTGAAGTCCTCCTCTTGGGCTGTGGCCTCTTTTCTGTCCCAAACATCATCACAGGTTAGGTGGATTCCAAGTCTCCATGCCCTCCTTGCCACTGGACCTCTCTCTCTCAGTCTGAATTTCTCAAGTGTTTTGAGAGCCGCCTTCTCTGCAGCCTCTACCATCTGGAATAGCTTCACTGTGGTTCTCTGCCTCATTGACTCTCTTCTTCATTTCAAATCTCAGCTGACCATTTATCTTTTCTACCTTGCCAATTTCTTTTAATTTCCCTGTCCATCTGCTTTATCCATTTAACTGTGTGGAGCTTTTAGATTACATTTTTTATAGTAGATGCATGGGGAAATGGTACTGTATTAAATATGAACGACTTCCCCAGCTCAAGCAAGCACGCTGGTAGTATCCACTGCAAAAGCCTACACCTCCCCTATGTGCTCAGTATTACACTTCACAAAGTTAGAGGGAGATGTTGAGCTTGTGCTGACAGCCAAAAAAATGACACCTGCTTTCCTAGAGCTGCAGCGAGTAGAGCAGATGGTATTTTCCCCCACTTCACATCACTCTCTGTCCTTTCCTTCCTCATGCCCCATTGTTCATTTTTCACACTTCTCTGTCGGTTTGGTTTGGATTCAACACCCGCTGAAGCCAATGGAGACTCTCCCACTGACTTTGGCTTTGCCTCATGCTCCCTGCCATCTCCCCTCCCTTCAGCTATGCCTGGACTCCAATCCCAGCTCCGACCTCTCAACAGTTTGGATCTTGTCTGTGAATCATCTCTCACTTCCTGCACTTTGCCAAGAGCCTTAGCAGAGCAGGGATGGGGAAAAGCTGTGTGGAATGGATACTACTCAGGTCAGTAGCTCAGAAGAAAACCTGTGGGAAATTTTTGGTTTGGATTATTCTGTAACTACATTTCCTCTAGTTTTCCCCTCACTTAGCCAGAAAATAAACCAGGAACGAAATCTTGCATTAAATATTATGGGAATGAAAGTTAAATGGTTTGTTTCACTTGGGTTTTAGTTTTTAATTAAAATGAAAAATCATGTCAAAACAGAAGTTAAGCCTCCCTCTTTTGGAAATATTGTAGTGAAATATTTTGCCTTTCAGGAAATAATGTAGGCAGTTTTCCATATTTTTTTTTTTTCCCCAGATCATTGGCTGTGTTAATAACCCCAAAACATATTTTTCTTTTGTGGTGAATTAATTACTCAGTTATTTGATACTATTTCCTCTCATGGTTTTCTCTGTATTCCTAAACTCTATCCCCTTTCTCACTGAGATCCTTCCCAATCATCCATTTATTTTGTAGATCTGAAAACAAAAAAAACCAAACCAAAACATAAAAAATACAGGGTTGCTGTTGTTCGACCATTGAATTTTGTTTTATTTTTGAACAAGGTGTTCATTTACTTGATATTTCAATCTAGTACAAGACTGGAATAATTGTTATTGCATTCTCTAAAAAATGCTGCCTGTACCCTATTGTCCTCGAGACCAGCATCTTGTGACCTCCTGTGGAGCATCTCACATCAGTAATGAACTTCACTAAATTCTCTGTGATATTCTCCCATAAGAAGAAAGCCAAATTCTGTGCTCTTCTTCTGAGTGTTCCATTGCCAGGGACACAACAATTACCCTAATGAAGTCAAATGAAAATTTTCATGAACTTTGTGTAGTCTCAGTGGCTCCTTGTAACTCAAATAACCTCTGAGACTTTTTTCTTGAGTCACTTCAGGAACAAAAAAAAAATTTGCAGTAATATTGAGATTGTCATAACCAGTACCTAAAAGGCATCTCTCTGTACTTTCCTAGACCTGGGAAATGGTGTGAGTTTTAATTGACATCCCTAGGAGTTGTGAGAATTCTCAGCAACTTGCAGGATTTAGCCCTAATAGTATTTACAGTAATTAAGCACACTAATTAAATAACAAAAAACCTAATGACAAATTGATTCAATGCCAAATAAAGGAGTCAAATAAATGCTTAATTAAAGATGCTAATAAAATCCCCTTCAGCCTTTACAGTCCACTCTCCAGGGCTAAAGATGACTTTCTACCTCAGAAATCTTTATAGCCCTTTACAACACCAGTCTCAAGGGCTACTGCCTTTTTTAACCTCTGGATTAAATGCTTGTTAGCTAAACACTGCATAAACCCATTTTAAAACTATCAAAATAATTAAGTTGGATCCAGAACACTCTGTGTCTTCCAGATATGACAGACCACAATATTCCCATCTGCATGGATGTTCCCTTTGACTAGGCTATGCAAGGTTGTGTCTGAACTGAGCACCTGGATAGCAGCACAAATGCCTGACCATCAGAGTCCTTAAGGCAATGGCACAAACCTCTGCTTAAATTGAGACTGACTACCTTGTACAGCCAAAGTCAAAATGAGAAAGAGCACAGCCATCGTGCAGCCCAGGTAAAGTAAAGCAAGACAGCTGTTTCCTAATTCATTATTGATCCTGTTAAGCTCTCTTCTTTATCACCCAAGTAAAGCCTAGCAATAAAAATATATTTAAAAAAAATAAATATGTTGGAGAATAGAGCTGCTGTAAAAAATGGCTATTAAGCAGCACCCAGAGGGAAGAGAGTTCTTTAAGTTAGCATTCAATATTTCTTTCATGTGCAAGGAATCTCTATGTCACCCTGGCAGACAACTTCATTAGATATTTCTCTCCTTATCTGAACTTACAGATTTTTACATTTTTTTCAATAATGATTATACAAATGCTTAAGAAAGTAGAAAATGAGGAGCCATTTCTCAGCCTTTCATAGAAGGTTTGCAGGAGAACTTTTGAGCAGACAGATCACCTGGTACACAATGTATAGTGCACAGCAGCCCTTTCCACTTTTATCTGTAATGTTGTTTTGTGATGGGATTGTTGTCTTTGGCATTGCCAGCGGTTAGTCAGTCTCAAAGTTCTCCCTTCTCCCTCTGATGTGTTACACCATTTCACATTATCTCATCTAACAAGCCAGTGTGATTTCAGATAGCACTGCATGTGTTTAACTTCAGAAGAAGCTCTGAGCCCAGCTTGGGTATCTCTTATCAGCTTTGGTACTATCCAGCTCTAAATCTGGGGCAGATGAAAGTAAATGGGAATGCCAATTTGTCATAAGGCATTCCTTATGCTTGTATAAACTGCCATTATCTCTGTGCTATTTGCTTATAAAAGAAAGTAGGTTGTGCAGCCTATGAGGAAATTATTACACTGATCTGAGTCATATAATTTGGATTCTGTTGGTAATATTAACAACATGTATCCTATATGCCAGATTCAGTTGTGGGGGAGGGTGAAAAAGGGAAACTGAGAAAAAAGCTAATTTACATGCAGGTACTGCTTGCAGTGTGCTAAATTACCTGTTGGATACTGGAGTACTTGCAAATATTGCAAATAACTTGCATTTATCCCTCTAGAAACCCAAGAGAAAATGCTTACATAGCTGGCAGGTTAAGAAGTACAAAAACAAATGAACATAAAAGAGGCTTAAAAAAAAAAAAAGTCAAAACAAAACACAAAACCCTGAAGTGTGAAAAGAATAGAATTAGAATTAACAGCCTAAACTGAAACAGACTTGCTCTAACCACTGATCTTTCTACTCTCTACATCTTCCACTTATGTCTGCATGCTGCTTTCCATCAAGAAGAAAAAAACTCCAATCCTCCAGGCAACAGTATCTGAAATGACCCATCACATCCTGTAATAGTCTACTACGGTGTCAAACTGGTTTTATGCTAAGTCACGTTCTGACTCATCAAAGTTACTTCTATTTCCTCATCCTTGATGCTTCTGGCCTTTAAAATATCTGCTCTTTCTTTGTTTATATCTTCAGTAACTTTAATTGGCTCTTATTTTGTGTCATACTGGTATTTGTATTTCCCACTGTTATCTTTCAGCACTTATTACAGGGTTTGGATTGGGTTTTTTAGTCACTGTATTATGTCTGTATTTTTCAGACTTTATGAAGGGCCCAAAATCTTCTCCAGTAATTTTTGAACTCTTAGCAACTCTTCAGAGAAAATATGCTACTTATGCCTATAATCTTTTATTGTTTATATCCTTAGACCATTGTGACTACAGCAGTAGGACTGTAGAGCATTTTAAAACCCTGTTATTGTTAAAGACACCATGAAAGACTGAGAACAAAAATAGAGCTCTGAGTTACGGTTTGTATCTGCTAAAAATATATTTAACTTCATTTCTCTCAAAGTTTGTAAAGAAAAAGAACAAGAGCAGCAGATCTCAGCCAGAAATTTGTTTTGCCAGAGAAGAAACATGGGGATCGTTGAAAAGCTGAAACACAAGGGATTCTTCTGGAGTGCTGTGTCTCTGTTTATAGGAGTTTTGTCCTTGGTTGTTTGAGATACAGTTCTGCAGAGTGAAATGGGGAGTTCAAAGCCAAACAGAGACAAAGCTGATGAAAACAGAGCATCTTCTAATATTTGTCTGTGTGCTCCTCTCTCTGTGCTTTGTTATTGCTGTTGATGACAATAGTGGTGTCTGTTGAGGTACAAGCAGCTTCATTCACATCCCTGGAGTGAAAGGCCTTCATTTCTTTACACAGCCTCAGGAGAAGCTGAAATACAATTCCAAATCCTAGGTCTTTGAGCAATTATCGGAATTGTTCTCAATATCATGCAGTATTTCCATGGCTATCTTGAAGAACTGTTCTGTTGTCACTCCAGGAAGTTGCCTAGAAGGGAAATGCCACTCTGTAATACGCAGGATGCTGTCTGGCATAGCTGTACTGAGATGAAGAAGGGAAAAAAAATCACCATACAGTTCAACAGTGCTTTAAAGAAGCAAAATGATTTCAATCTGAGCAAAATGTCATGGTTGTTCCCAGAAGTGTCACAACACAGAAGCATGGGAGTACAAGATAAAGCTCTGCTGAAAATTGTTATGTCTCTCGATAGCTTTAGTCAGCTGTGGCAGGGAAAACAAAGGGATTTCTTGCTGTGTAGCAGAAATGTATAGTGGGCAGTAATAAAGGGATAAATCTAAGAAGTCACACTGACATAACAATGCAATGCAAATTTCATTGGTTTCAGTAAAAGCATAACGAATTCTTTGTATCCTATAATATTTTCAGTTATTCTTTTAATGGCAGAAAGTCAAGATTCTCCTGTTGAAGAATAAGTTGCAATAGTTTGAAAGGGGGAAAATTTATCATCAGTACATAAGATTATGAAGATTAAGTTGCATCAATAAAAGAAGAAAAAGAAGTTCTTCAGTTTTACAAAGATTTGAATTAATGGCATAGAATACCTTAATATTTTACTGGAAAAAGGAGAAATAAGAGGTTGAGAAGAACATATTCAGCAAATACAGGTGTGCAGCCATTATTTTCATAATGGAAGTAATTTTGATTTTTGAAATTCAGAACATCTTTAAAACATTACTTTAAACAGAGGAGATGCAGATTAGTACTAATAATCTAAATTAAATACACCCTCAAAAAAAACAAGGGGTTAAAATGCCCTGAACAAGAGCAGGGGAAGTTTGCCAGGAGACTTCACCTAGTCTGATTTCTCGAGGATGTGTCATGGAACTGTTCTGTTAAATGCTGGTGTGTCAATTGGCACATTTGTTAGAACTAATGTTAGGGCTTTGCAAGGTCTGCTAATCTGAGAGGTTTGCTAGTGGCACAGTCCAAAAGATATCAGTACAGGGAAGAAACTGGGTGTTTTTCAGGAATAACCAGGTGACCTAAGTGCTAATCATAAAAGTGAAGGTTAAAAAGTCAGTAATGTGTAATATAGAATTTATCTTTTATCATGGGTTCTCCTTGGTCAGAAATTGTTAAGGAGAAGGATGTGCATCTAGTACTTTCTCACAGAGAAATTAGGAGCTGTTCCTACTGTGATGCCATTAAAAAGGCAAAAGCAATTCTAAAATGCCTTAGACAAACCATTTCTATGAGAGCCAGCAATGCCAGGGAATATCTTACTGGTTCATCTGGAACACAGTGATTTAATCTCAAGGAGATTAAATTAGAAGGAGATCATAATAGTGAATAAAAAGTATGTAATATTTTTGTGTAAATTAATTGAGAAACAAGTACTAGGGCACATATCAAGTTAGAAAAAGAAAAGTCACATAAAAATGTGTATAAATTATTGTCATTGATAAAAATATGATTTTTTAAAATAATAAAATTTGAGTTCCAGATTATCCCCCCGTCAAAAGATAAAGAATAATTAATATTCTTAAGGTGAAGCTCTAATAGTTTATAAATGGCTGGAATCAGCAGTAGGTGCTTGGCCTAGATGGGAATTGTGGGTGCATCTATTGAGACATTTTAGCTGGAACTAGGAATGCACTTTTTTGAAGCAGCCTCTGCAGCATCCCTGTGGCTGCACTGCGTCTCAGAGCAGTCTCTGCACTGTTTCCTTTCAGCTGAAGCTGAACAGGAAGGTGCAGTCTGGAACTGCATTTGGTGCTGCATCTGCTGAAGGCTTCTCAGTTGACAGAATCAGGCTGGAGCTGCTAGGAAGGAAAATCCTGGGAAGAGCATATGCTACGGATGTCAGGAGCTTAGCACAACTGTATCACTGTCTCTGCTACTGTTCCTGTAACTTGACTGAAAAGGAAAATGCTGAATTTATGGTTCAGTTTCTGCTGGATTTCTTATTCGTAGTTCAGAAAGCCAAAAAATATCTATCTTAATGCCAAAGAAATTACTTTGGCATTTATATATATATGATGTTAGTGTTTTACCGGTGTTTGAAAAGTAGGAGAAGGATTGAAGTCTTTAATGCTTTCTAGGAAGAATCATCTTTATATATATTTATACACACACACTGCACATACAGATACATACACATTTGCATGCACAGGATCTTGCAAAGCAGAGTCCTTATTGCAGTATGATGCCATGAAAGAACAGACCACTCATATAGTCTTATTAATAGCTTTTTCTTTTGCTCACAGTGTTTTCTGCATGCCAATGTACTATATTAATTACAAGCATTTAGCCCTCATTTGCTACATTAAGTGAAAACAGCCAATACAGCCTTGGACCCCAACTGGCTTATTGACATCCAGAATAAAATAATTTGCCTAATGTTGTAGGATAATTAGAGCAAAATTTGGCTAGCTATGGACACAAGGCTCACAGAGATAAAGAAAATCACTTTACACGTACGGCATGAGTGGTTGGTGCTTAGGGGCTGCCTGGTCACATGATCTGCACTTAAACATTTCACTGTTTTAATATTCCAAGATACACTCAGTAATTGTTAAAGTAGTGATTTATTTAGCTAGATAAGATGTCAGGTTGCTAGTCTTCACTAAGTATTTTACTACTGATGCATGAGAATGCTGGCTGTCTGCAGAATTTGAGAAGTCCATGAGAGGCAGGTATATACGTCCAGTAAAACTTCACTCTTCAAAATTTAACTGCCACATGATGGCTTTTCAACCATTTCTAGATGAGGAGCACTGTGCAAACATTCCCACTCCTAGGCTGGTGCTGCTAATAGTGGGCTGGAACAGCAGGCCTTTAGGCAGGGGTCCCCAGAGCAAGGGCAGAACAGCTGTAGGGTTCTACTTTGGATCAATCCATTGCAGAGCTTCTGTTCCTCCAACTCTCATACTGGGCTTGCTTTCTGCAAATTCCTCAGGCTGACTGGCTCCCCAAACCAGGGATCCACCTGTCATCTTTGTTACCATTGAGCAAACAGCTTCTGCAAATGGAGGCCTTGCAGGATCATGTAGCTTAATACACAAGTGCTCTTGGTGGCACAAAATGTTTCTTATGAGGTTTTATTCAATATAGGCAGACAAGTAAATCAAAGTACTTAGGCAGCTAGACAATTTATCCCCTGTGATGTCTATAATTCCTTCTAAGAGGAGCCTTGTGTTTCTGTCAACAATTGATTGTGAGCATTATTTCTGTCTTGAAGAGAAATTATCGGACTTCACGCTTCTTCTGGGAAGAAGTCAGTAACACAGGCAATCACAGATGACCTTTACTTTTAGTGAAATTTTCCTGGCTCATTCGGGTACTATTCAGTTTGGTTAGTGTTGTTGTTTTGTCTTTTTTCAAAGAATGAAGAGCCTGTAGCATTAATTCCATTGCTTTCAAGTATGATGTGTTAAAAGTGCTTTGGGTTTGATGGAATATGGACAGCACTATGTCGTGCTATTTTTAATCCTTCTGTTTCTACTTGGGCTATTTCAAAATTTTGTGATGGGGAAATAATTTGCTGAGGATTGCTGAATATTACAGTAGTAATTTGCATTCAGTCTCCCAAATATTTCCAGTATTAATTGCAATGAAAGGCATTTAGCTGTCAGAGCTCCCAGAGCTCACATCAAACTCTGACAGACTTGGGGGCTGTGGCTTGCACTGCAGCACCAAGGCACGCTCTGTGTTATTAACCAAGGTTGCTGGAGAAGGTCATTAACAGACTTCATAAAATCACTTGTGTTTCCTTTCTTTTCTCACCTTCAGGCAAGATGGCAATTGGCTTTTCTCTGCTATTTGCAGGTGAAAGAGCCCTGTGATAAGGAGATATTTTGTTGTATAGAAGACCATTTAGAGTGGGTAGTCTGACCAGATGACAGGGTCAACAGTGACTTTATTTTAGAGCTTCAATTCAGAGTCAGGTTACACTCACAAGAGAAAGGGGAAAAATGAGTAATTTTGAATCCTGAAGAACATTCTAGGAAGACACTGACTGAATATAGCATTCATTCAGGCATCCTCTGTGACTCAGCCACAGCAGGGCCTGGAAGTTTGAGTATTTAATAAATGCTTCTCATAGTGAAGGAATCATTTTCCTCTTTGTCAAATTAGTATTCTACACTCATGCACTACATTTTGGTGCTTTAACAGCATTTTGGAGGCTTGTAAGTGCTTTGAATTGTTGATTTGATAAGAACTATGTGTTTACTCCTCAGAATTACTCCTTGGTGTGGTAAACACTTATTACAACAAAATGAGAAAAGATCCTGTTCGTGACTGAAGACAATTTTCATGACTGAAGACAATTTCCATGACTGAAGCACACAGCCCAGATTTATCCCTTAGCTAGCTTTGACTCAGCCAAAGAATGACAGATGTGTCCTGCCAGGATTCCTCTTGGTGGTTCTTAATTCTGGGGTCTAATGTTTATCTTATCTGCATGCATAGCTGCTGAAGTATGTAGATGGATGTAGAGAAGGGCTGAAGATCTTAGGTTATGCTCTGTTTTCATCCTGAATACCAGATGAATCGTCTTTTTCACAGCTTGCCATTGAACAAAGAAGTGTCTGTCATAAAATCAGTAGGAGGAGGAATATTGCTCTTCCTTATCTCCTAGCAGTAGGGACATCTTATCTGTTTCAAAACCAGTGTGAACCAGTAAACCACCTCTGAGACTAGTCTTTGGTGGCTTTAGAAGTTCCACATTACTTTATTTTTCTTTGACAGGTTCCACTAAATCAGTTCAAATGCACTAAATTCAGATATTCTAAAACTACACCTAAAAAGTGATATGTACCAACTTATGATTGTGCAGACAATTTCTGAGAATAATTAAACTAGGCACATTTCAAATGCTCCCCAAGCACATTTTGTAAGTGCTGAGATTTACTGAAATAGCAAGAAATAAATCTTTTCATATCATATCTGTATTTCCAACACACTCTTCAAAAAATTTCCATACAACATAAAATAAAAATCTATCAATATAATGTCCATGTGAGACAGACTAGAATTGTTATATATCCATTTTTTCCTTGATAGCCTTCCCTTGAGCATTTTCCCTGTACAAACCTGCAAGAGAGCCTCTCTAACATGGTAAGCTTCAAGTGTAAATGGGAAAAATGCTGATTTCAGGCTCATGTGTGCACCAAGCTGGTTATGGAGAGACACATTAACCCCAGCTCGTGCATACAGAAAGGATGGGTGTCATCTCTCCAGGTGTAAAGAGAACTTTCATAGAGCAGCCAAGGGGAGAAAGGAAGGCAAAGCAGGCTAAACAGTGGAAGAGCTTGAGGTAATTAATTTATTTATTTACTTATTTATAATGATATAAGTTTACATAAAATGGCCTAGTTCTGGGAGGAGGCAAAACTGCACTTGAATCAATGCTGAAGTAGCAGAAATGCAGAGGCATTTCCAATCTTCAAACTTTCAATGAATCTCTGCATAGCATAAGTGTACAGGATATTTTCATCTGATCAATACAACAACTTATTGTGTCAATGAAAATACTTTGGTCCATCTCTGTTAAGATTCTCAACATAATAATAGGTTTCTGGTTTACAGCTTGATATTCTTTCATCTGTTATATAAACAAATAGTCAAAGACACAGCAAACTGTGACAGCCTCCCTTACAAAGATAAATAAGGATCAATCTTTTCTGACATTTTGCCCAATAAAAAAAGCTACAAACAAGGCAGAGAAAGAAAGCAAACAAAAATGTTTTCAAAAGAGAGAATAAGAAACAGGGAACAACTGCCTGGAAAGATATATGTTCCTTATGAAGAAAACAACAAACAAACAAAAAAGGCTGAAACTGACAGCTCTGTTTGAAAGACATTGAAAATATTTATTTTCTTGTGTCTTTCAGCATATAATGTCCTAATTTTCACCCCCTCTGTTTAGTTGTCTGCTTTTAAAACCAAAAATTTTCTCAGTACCAGAATTATGCATTAAAGCAGATGAATTCACTGATGACTCTTATTATATGAAAAGGAACTGAAAAAAAGTTAGCATTTCTTTCTCAAGGGATTAATAATCAGCTTTTCATATCCCAGGGTTTGGTATATGTCTTAATAAATGTATGTTGAAATAGGATTAAAAATAACCTGTGAATATTAATTGACGAATTAAATTCCTATTCTGAAAAACTTTTAAAATTTGGGAGAAAATGGCTGTGTGATTTAAAACTACCCTAGGTACTTTTGTGAATGCCTAACAAGAACTCATTTCATAAATCATTTTGACCTTGTGAGAATTAAAATGTTGGTAATAATCCTTTATAAAAGGATTTCTCAGTAGATGTTAAAATTAATCTGTCTGCATAGTACTCCTCATTCTCCTGTTTTTCTCTGTTAATGTTCTCTTTCTTTTGGTTGTGAATTCCTCATTCTCCGCATACTCTTAGGTCGTGTCCCAGTGATGAACTTATTTTCAAAAGCTAAGTAGTTCCACACTACATTATTAAAATTATCATCCTTTTGAGGTAATCACCTAATGTATTTAATCAGTAAAGGTACTGCATTGCATAATGGGAATTATGCAAACTAACATTTCAGGTGGCAAACACTGGAGCACACTCATGGTTTTTTTCTCACATAAATACATACACATACACACATGAGGGGTTACAAAACCTGACATTGTGTCATGGATCTTATCTTGGATTGAATTCCTGCAGGTCTTGGACAAGGTAGAGTATAGGAATCCACAGGCAGGTTCAATGGCTATTCCTTTTGGAGCATAGTGAAGGCATTGTTAACGTGACTGAGCCTTGGGAGAAGGGTAGTGGTTCCCAACCCATGACAAAGCAGGAATTAAAATAATTTCCATCATAGCTAGTTGCCATAGTTCCCATTTGAATGATTTAGTACTGGAGACTTTTAATTGTATAATGGATCTTCTAAAGCAGTAGGGTTTTCTAATTTTTTTGTTTGTTTGTTTTAAATTAAAATTTTAATACATAAATTAGGAAGAGATGAACTCTGAAAAACTTTTCCCATCTTTTCGCATCAGTCTTTTTTATACTGAGATACTGCTTTTTTATAAAAAAGTAACCTCATCATCATCATCAAATTCCAAAATGGAAAGATATTTATGTCAATTTCTACTTTTAAAGTGAGAAAAGTATCTTTTGAGAAGTCCATGAAAATAAAACCCCATCATAGCATGAAAGATACTGGCTTGATCTGTTATAAAGACCTACTTAATTCTCAAAATGGCATAGAGTGGCATTGAATTTGGAGATAAAAGGTAAAATAATAATAAAAGAAAGTACTATTCACTTTAGATAAACATGCTGCCTCCTTAGAACCAGAATTTAATGCAAATTTGTCTTGATTTCCAAGTTACACAACAAATAAATTTGCCAAGTATGTTTTCTTTTCTTCAATGTTTCAAGTAACAGGTTTACATTTCAGCTAGATTTTTCAATAGAATACAGAATAAGGAATCTATCGTGGAATGGGACAAAATAAAACCTCAATTATTAAAAAATATAAAATCAGAAGACTGTACAAGGTCCTTTTCATAAACTTTATGCTGGGGCCATTCAATCATTTATTGTGCCCTGAAGATGCACATTTGCCCTTTAGTAGTATGGAAAGTCTATGGAAATACAGATTCTAAGTTAATGTGGTACTTAAGCAAATAACGAACTTTGAAAATGCAAATAATGTCATTGAACATATGAATAGATATTCATGAATTTATGGAAGGAAGCTGCAAGTTGTTGCTTTCTTTTTGAACCACAAATAAGACAAAACCCTATCATATATGCTTGAATCTTCATTCTATGAAATGTCTCAGGCTGGACCAGGAACCTCTGGAAGAGGAAATGAAACCTGTTTCTATGCTTCCCCAGTCCATAAGTCCAGAGGTTTTAGAACAGCTAACGTGTTACATGATGAAAGAAACCAGTTTTATATTATCTTAATACATTTTCTTGAGAAGCACTAATGACTTAAGAGAAAATGTGTTAATTGTACTCTAAAAAGAATTCAAGAAAATCCTATGAGAAAAATATATAGCAGGTTGAGCAAAAAAGGAAAGAGTGTAGAACTAGATGTCATACACAATCTACTCTTAAAACTGTCATTATTGAGCTAATGATGTCAAGATTATTTAAAAGAGAATTTTTTAAAGAGAAAAGGATGCCTGATGTCTATGAGCCTTTAATAAGAACTGGACAACAAACTCCACTTTCTGACTTTGAGAAATTCCTGCAATTATGGAATGCTATGAAGCATTTTTCAAATATATTCTTCAGATGTCTGTCTCTCTGCTCTATTATTTTTTATTGATACCTGTATAGTAGTTTTAAGGTACTGTACAGTATTTTAAAAATATCTGGTCAACAGAAAATGTCATCTACTTCTACCAGAAGCATATGAATTGACAAGTTTCCAATTAGTGTTCTAAGCAAATCAATAGAAGTATTTACTGTACAGTTTATATGATCCTTTTTGCAGTGTTTTTAGCCACAGTATTGGGTTAATTTTTTTAAAGCCCTCTGATTTCATTAACGTCTTTGTAAATTCACAAATTAACTAATTGTGTGCTGCAGTAGTGCAGCTATTTTCAAAATGTTGTCTCATGAGGTTTTACTGGGGTATGCTAAAATGAGCTGATGATTTACCCTTTCTTCTTCACATTACATCCTTGTGTGTTCCAGTCAAAATAGGTGGTGATTTGTCTGGTTTGCTGTTACGGGTGTGATTGTAATGAAATTGAAGCAGATAAATAGGGAACACCTCACAAGGGATGTGCACTGGCTAAACAGACCTGTCATGACAAATGAGTGTGACTGCAGTCAGCTTTCCCACCTAGGACAGCATCTGAGGGTATCTTTGGTTGCCTGATCTCTCTCTCAAGCTTAAAGCTCTGTTTTCTCTGTTCAACAGTTGTATTTCGGAACCGTGGAGGAAAAGGAAAGACTCTTTAATGTTTGGGCACCCATGGAGTTTTCCCTTCCCTAGTGGAGTTGAACTTCAAGGATCAAACTGCTGTTTATGCACAAGGTGTGCAGGAGATAGAGGAAGAACAAAAGTCTCTTTGTATAAATATCAGTAACAATTTCATGTTTGTCAAGTCCTCTGAAAGTTGAACCTTCCTCCCTGTCCAGTGTTGCTGTTCACGTGTTTGGATTGTCTAGTCTCTGTCAAGAAATTTCAATGATCTGAAGGCATAATTTTCTTCTTCCTGTGAACTACACTTTGTATGGCTGGAGGTAATGTGTTTTTATCACATTTTATCACATTTTGATGTTTCAGCCAGTTAGCTGGGTTATCTCCTCATTTTCCTCTTAATGGGGACAAAATTGAATAGTCATTTATGGTTGTACCCTTGGGCTCAAGCAAATTCAGCTGTGAATTTTCCTTTATGTTTGAATAGCAGATAATTTTTTAATTCCACGGATATCAGTGTCTCAAATATTGGGGGAAATTAGAATGAAAAATGAAAATAGTTGTCTCACAACTTGATATTTTGATTAAGTTTGATACTTGTATTTGTAATCGATACTTGTGCTTAAGCTAAAGAAAATCCTGGGAGGATGGGATAAATAAGGTTGTGATTTGAGTCTCAGACAGAAATTGGCACATGCTTATACCCTGGTAAAAGAAGCATCACCCAGAGTGTCTTACCTGAAGACTGAATACTATTTACAATGTCTGGTAACTTTGTATTTGGAAGACATAAAAAAAAAAAAAAAAAAAAAAGACAAATCAAAACACAAAAGAAAAGTCCCATGAAGATGAATTACTATTTAGTTATGTGTAAGTGGAATTTTCCTTTTAATCTGTACATGTCTTTCTAAGCATAGCAGCAGTAGTCTTGCTATTTAGTGCACATAGTCATTTACTTATTTATTATTTACTATTTACCTATTGCCTAGTTTGAAGAGGAACTACCCTGTAGCTGATCCATCCCAGACATGCCCTCTTCAAGTCTGGGATATAGAGAAGAACTTAATCTTGTCTTCCCATATTCAAATAGAGGCTCAAGATGTTTTTTTGTTGTTAAAGTTCTTTTTGTAGTATTTGACAGTGAGACTGTTGGGTTAGGAATGCTGTTTTTCGGGTACTGTTGTCACTTATCATTGTTACACAGTGGTACTATAAAAGTACCATAATCTGGAGCTCCCCAGCGAGTTTGTGTCAACACCATTTTAAACTCTGCTGGTAGCATTTGTGAGAATATTTTTGCATATATTCCCTGTATAAGTGTTGCTTTTCTAAACTACCTCTTTAATTATATTACAGATGAAAAATCCTGGATGAAATCCTGATTCCAATAAAAGCATTTATGTTCTTGATAACAAACTAACCCAGCCAATTTCTTTGAGACCTGAAAGCCTGAAGCTATAAATTAATCTTAAATAACACTGTGTGATGGAGAAGGAAAAATATGAAAGAATTTGAGTTTTAAATTGGAGACTAATGTTCTTTGGGGACAGCATCCAAAATTCTGTTCTCATGGTATGTTTTTCAGTAACTGCTTGGCACAGTATTTCTAGCATAAAATGCTGTTATGGATGGATTTAGTTGTCTTTAGAAAATTGCATCTGTAGGAGAACTGTGCTGTTTTTCCCAGTCAAAACTAGGATAGAAAAACTCTGATAGACAGTTTGGGAGTTACTTTTTTAAAAATTTATTTTATTTTAGTTTATTTTAGAAAATTTTAGTTTATAAAATTTTAACATTTTGTGCAAAATCCTTAAGGTTCCATGAAATCCATCAAGAAACACTGCCTGCCTCACACCCTTCCTTTAAAGAAAGGTGGTATTGTAATTGGTATTAATAGGTGCTATTTCCATTCTTTCACATTAAGCAAACATAAATCCATACCATCAAAAAGAAACTAATTAATAAGTTGCTTAGATCAGGCTAAAATAGGCAATGGAAAAAGAAAATGTAACTTTTCAGCTTCTGTTTTTGCTATTCATTTGACATTTATTGTTAATAAAACATTGCAATACAGAACAAGGTAATACAACTCATAGAGTGCCTTATTATGAAGTATCCTCAGGGCACTTCAAAATAACATCAAAAAGGAGACCAAAAGACAATAGCTCATCTGTATGAGAGTCTTAAAGCTTTTGTTTAAAATGTAATGAGTTGGGGTCCCATCAACTTCAAAAGAATTTTGTTTAGGGCTATGCCTCTCCCTTTCTTTTTTTTGGGTTTGTGTTTGTTTTGTTTACTGTGCTTCACAGGAGGAGTAGTGGCAGAAACAGCGGGGGAAAACAGCTCTTGTACCAGTGATCTGCTGGGCAGTGTTTGCAGAGTCATGGAAAAAGGAGTTTAGTGGGATTTCCATGACAGTGCACTGCTGTCTGCTTGTGGAAAGGAGGCCTAGGTTGTCACTTACTGCACATTGTTTGTAGTACAACATTCCAGAGCTGCCATTGATGGTGTAAAATTTCAGAAGAGGATGCAGTTTTAGGGAGTCACCAGATCCATTCTGGCGGATAGATGGAAGGCAGCCACAGGTTAGTGCTCCAGGTCCAAGCACTGGTGAGGCTGAGCATGTAATCCCAACAGGTACATGTGCAGACAGGTGTAAAATACATATATTCACAACAGACCACAGAGATGAAGTATGCAGTGTTCACACAGAAATGTGCTGTCCCAACAGTCTCCTCCTGATCCCCATTCTGCCCATCAGGATTAAGAGCTGTCCCTTTAGTTGTTGGCACTCCACACACAGGTCCTTAGTCCAGCTGCTGGCACTTAGGACCTCCCTGTATTTGCATGTACACAGATTAGGGATTTCCCTCATCCAGGAAAATAGAGTTTAAGAAGACAGAACTGACTGTGCAGATCAGGTGCAAGGCACAGCCAAACAAACGTGCTGACATGCTTGTAAGTAACATGCTTGTAAGTAACTGCCCCCTTTTATCTTCCTTATCCTCATTTCCTGCACTTGTTCTGTAGTAAGTGCCATCCCCAAATCCTCTTGCCTGCATCCCATAATATGCCCCATACCTTGCAGATCCTGAGGTGCTCCAGACAGCCTCTTCCATAGACCTGTGGTGCTGGGCTTCCCAGCTGGACTGCTGGGACTGCTGGCTGTCCTGGGACAGCCCTGGGGTGCGTGGTTCCTGTGGCTATCCTGAGGACATTTCTCCCCCTGCCATGTACCTCACTGTATGGGCTGATGCTCCCCTGTGGCAGGCCTGGCTGGTGCCTGAGCAGGGTGGTTTTCAGGTTCCACACCTCCTATCATACCTCTGCTCCTTGCTGCTGCTGCAGATGGGTTGTTTCTCACACAGCCTAAAGCTTAGGAGCTTGTATTTTAGAGATTTATTGGCACTGAATAGGAACACAAATAAAGAGGCAGGGGAGCAGGCCCAAGGTGCCACCCAAATTCATAGATCTGTATTATCTGTGCAGTACAAAACTGCAGTTAAAGCTGTTCTGCATGTTAGAGCTCCAGGATTAATGATGATGAGTCAGTCCACGCTGCAACTGCTGTCATCACTGCAGCTCAGTTAAAACATACATAAGCCCGGTTTAAATTAGCTGCAGAAGTTGCTCACAATGATGGATAAACTCATAACTACTTAACTAATGCTGCTGGTGACCTTGAGTATTGATGCCAAACTGACAGAGCAAGGCTGCTAAAATTTTCACTGAAGATGGTGCTGTTCTGTGACATCTCCACCATGTCAACTGGGGATAACTTCACTGGCTAATGCATTCATTTAGCCACAAATGACATGAAGTGATTTGTGGGTTACCAAGGGCTTAGACCTTGTTTTTCATCACTCAGGGAAGCTAATATAGAGGCTTTGGCAAACTGATATCATAGAAAGGAAACATCACTGGAATAATTTTAAACATATTTTTATGGAGCAAAAAGCGTGGATAGATTTTCAACAGACTTAGGTCCAGATTGCCAGTGTAATAAATTCTTAGCAGTCAGCCAAAGCACAATGGAGGATATAAACCACATTTTACTAGGCACAGGCATATTTAGTCAAAATACTGCTTACATGGGGTTTGTAGTGTTTGAATAAATGAGATCAAAAGACTAAACACTTTCTGTTTAATTAATGCCTCAGAAGAAGATAAGATTTTGCACCCCTTATGTCAATCTTAATTACTTTTCCTCCGTTTTAGCCAGAATTTTAATCTGGACTCTGCATTGGAAGTCTAACTGAAATCTAATGATAAATGTGGAGGCTAACACTGTCATATGGTTTGGACAGGGGTAAAATGCCCAACTGCTCTCAATGCTCCTTTTTAGCCAAAAACTCAAGTGCCAATGAGATCAACTGAGGGTACACAGGGTAAGTGAACATAAAATGTACCAATGAATTAGTCAGAATGCACAGACCAGAGAATTTTCCTAGTGCCTTTAGCTAAGAGCCTGTCAGAATTTCTTATTTCAAGTTTCCAGGGTCCTATTATGTAAAAGTAAATCTCTTCAGTAATTTATAAAATTTGGTCTAATTTTTTTGACAATATTCTTTCCATGAGTACAAAAAGAAAAGAGAAAATTTGAGGTCACTTTGTTGCATGTGAAAACTTAGTTTAGTTCATTGTTTTCCATGACCAGCAGACAACAGTGTGGATGAGACATGTCTAAAACTTAATGAAAAAGCTGCTTTGATTTGCTCTGGGACATAAGGGATCGAGAACATTTTGTCAGGTGAAGCCAAGGGATGAAAGTCAATATGACTCAGTCTTAGAGGAGTCATGGCTTTTCCATCCTTCAATTTATCCACTTACAAAATAGAAATAATGGGGAATGGTAAAAATATTTGTTTCTGAAGATTTAAAGAGTGTTATAGATAATGGTGTATAAAGTTTGTTGGATTGATAATGGCAGGGATTTCCATTGTTGCAGAAGTGGTGCTTGGCAAGGACTTAATTGGCATTACCATCATTGTGTTCCCATAGGAGGCCTGAAGGAAAGGGACCTTTTTCAAAGTCAACCATAAATCAGCTCCGAGCATGTTACTTAGTCCTGAGTTTATCTACACATTTACTGGTGCCATCTCATCATTAACAAATTTCAAAACCATTTCTTAAAATAGGGGGGAAGCCCATTAAGAAATCTCTCAGAAGCCTGGATACTTATGGGTATCTCATCAGATGTGAAAAGAAAAATCAAAAAACAAAAGAAATGTCCCATGAAGATGAATTAATATTTAGTTATGTGTAAGTGGAATTTTTCTTTTGATCTCTGTACATGTCTTTCTAAGAATAGCAGTAGTGGTCCTTTTGTATTAAGGTCCTACCTATATCACTGGCCTCAGATATTCAGCTTCCAAGGTTTTCTTTGTATTAGTTTATTCAGACAGACCTCTTGTAAGATGATAATGAAGCTGAATTAGATAACACCAATTTTTTGGTGCAGTTTTTTAAAGTATTACTTGGGAAATAACTTTGCATTTATCTAGATTATGCAAGGCTGAAAAAGACCAGTCACATGAATCAAAACAAAATACTTTGATAAGGTAACATTATGAATCATCTGTCACCTTCTTCATGAGATGGATGGGAAATAGAGAAAGCAGAGAATGAGTCGTATTTATGAGACATGTTGCAGGGCAATTTCATCAAATTATGCAGGACTTGAGACATGCAGTCAGAGACAACCTTAAAAATAAGAGAAAAAAAATCACTCCTGAGCATTGCAGGTAATATTCCCAAACTCTAATTAAATCTTTTTTCTCCCCTATCAGAATTTTTCATGATGTCCCAATAAATGAGTCTCCTTGTTAGCCTTATTTCCTTGCTAATAATGGAATTTTCCAATAAAGCCTACTTTTATTTTGGCTGAGCTGAATGCAGGTTTTCTGGAGCCTGCAGGCTAGAAGGCACTGTTCCTAGATGAGAAAGAAGCCAAAGTCATGCTCTGGCATTATCAGATTCAGGTACAAAGTCATAATCTCAGCTGAGCAAAGGGTAGTGCTTACCCTCCAAAACAAACAAAATACCTTGGAAGGGACCAACTTGAGAACAGATGCTGTCTAATGACATTGAGGATTTTAGATAAACTTCAGTGAAATTTATGTTACTTTAAAATCTATTTTCTTGTGAGGATGAGAGTGACTAATACATGGCGCTTAATGACAAGATTGTTCAATATTTACATCTGAATCTGTCATTTCCCAGACTGTCATGGTAGAAAGACGATCTATATGAACATCTCTGTGCTCTTAACACAAAAGAGCACAGAGCCTGTGGCCAAAAGTGGGGTGCTGGCTCCTAAAATCATGAACAGGATTTCTCCCAGAACAAAGCTGCCAGCAACTAGGACTCTGTCTGCCCTTGGAGCCCCAGATTTCACCTCTGACCTGATCTTGAGACACTGGGGAGCCTTGTGGAAAAAGGGCCATGTTCTGTAACATTCATAATTTTAGGAGCCAGCATGCCCCTTTTGGCCACAGGTCCCTGGATGCGAAGGGTGGCCCTTTTCCAGAGGAAGCAATACTCAGTTCCCCAGGGTCTGGGGGTCAGGTCAGAGGTGGAATTTGAGGCTCCAAGGGCAGCCAGAGTCCCAGTTGCTGACAGCTCTTGTCTGGGAGAAATCCTGCAACGTTCAAAATTTTAGAGGTGTAAAATTTTCAGTTTCAGCTGTAGGTGCCGGCAGTGAAGTTGATAAAATTATTAAGTTTTGTATTTCTTTTTAAAACTTTGTGCTTAAAAAGGAGAATTTTCTACTGAGGGAAAAACAGAGATTCTCAAAATTGTTGTGCTTTCTTTCTCTATTCATTTGTTAGCTATACCTAATTCTGTAGCTCGATGGATGGAGGACTGGAAAATATTTTAGGATCCTTAAATTATTAATTTCCACCCTAACCTTGCTCAGGTTAGATTCTTATTTATCAGTCCCAGATTTTCAAACTTTATTAGTTATCAGTCCTCTGAAGGGCAAGAAATTGTCCCTGTCAGCTTCTTTCATGAATCCAGGCAGATCCTTCTCCTCTCACACCTTTCTGCTGTGTTCAGGTGGGGTTTGAACACTTTGAAGCATTTATTTTTGCACAGCATTTTCAGTTCTTTCAGGCCCTAAGGTTCGTGTACTGGATCAGTTCAGACTGAAACCTTTACATTATAGCATCACTGTAGGAGTGTTTTATCTCACTGTGCCACAAGAAAAATTTAAAACCCTAGCTCAGCTTTAACTTTGCAGCATTATAAACGTTCTACATATATGAAGTTATTCAAATCCCCAAAGCACACTGTGAACTTAATTAGTGATTTGAAGTTCTCCCATTTAATGTTAAGTATTTTTAGAATTTTGAAGGTACCAGCTGAATGCACTCCATAATAGCTTTTTGAGCCATTCTTAATTTCTGCATATTATGAAGTTTTCACCACATTTTTATCAATTGCTCCTTTTCTTTAGCTCAGCCATATAATAGAGTAATTGAAATAATTCACTAGTATGTAACCACTTTGCATTAAAAGATACTGATGATAACACTTCAGATTTATTAAGGAACCTTCTCTTTCCCTTCAAAGTCACAGGGTTGTATGTATTAGGTTTAAAACCTGTTCCAAGTGGGCAATTGTTCCAGATTGGGTCCTTAAGTTGCAGAACTTAATATGAATAACTTTACATGCAATTTCTCAATATAATTCCATTTAAATGATTGTGTAATTCAGTGTAACTACATAAAGATGACAATATAGCTGCTTCCCAATTACATAATAGTTACAGAGTAGTCAGTGTTACAGTTTAAAATGTAATTGATTCTTAATTATTCTACCTCAGAAGAAAGGACACTGATTATAATTTTATTAGGGAGATGGAAATTACTCTGCAAAAGTAAAGAAAATGTATATATATATGCTTATTTTCTGATTGCAAAATACTGTTGATTTATCTGTATTTCTAGGCCAGGTTTGTAGAATAGTACTGCATTTTGAAGTTGCAGCAGTATCCATATCAGAAAAGGAGTTTCAGGGCCTCATGTCTGCTTCCCTTCCCTTCCCTTCCCTTCCCTTCCCTTCCCT
>NC_031771.1:19479915-19702477 GCF_001522545.3 Parus major
ATCAGCCAGTTTCGGCAAACCAATGTTAGACATGAACTATGATATGCTGGAACATTCAAACACTGCATATGAATCTAGAAGTGCATGCATTTATAAATATGGAGGTTTTGTTAAATATTTCCTTCCCCCACCATAACTGGATGCTTTTGAATAGCCAAATATTTGAAGCATATATGGCAACCAGTGATGTTTCTCTAGCAATAAAATGCTTTGTAGTCACAGTGCACCTGGTGCCCTGGTAATTGGAAGCTGACTCTAATGTAATGCACTATAACAGTACAGTATTGACTATAGCTCTGCACTCACTGAACATGCCATCTTTATCTCTGTGCAGTAACCAACTCATAATCCCATCACCAGGCTCATAAACAAAGCTGCTTTCAAGAAATTTGATAGTTGAATATCATAAACATACTCTTTTCACAGACCTACTGTTCATCAGAACTAAACCAGCAAAAGTAAAAGCCTGCAAAGTGCTGCTTCCAACACCATTAAAAGTATTTAAAATAAAATTCTTCAGGACACATCATGCTGTGATGACAAAGACTCATTTAATACAGAGTTAATAATTATATTTATGTACGTCAATAACAATTCAATAGCTGCTCCTCAAAACAAATCAAAGTTCCTTTGGGAAGAACATATATTTTCAGGACAAGTGAAAAACAAGTACCCAAAATAAGACAACACTTGGTTACCCCAAATTAAGTTGCTTTCTTAAGAGGCACGACTGAAGGAGATCTTAAAGTTACTTAATTACACCAGGCTATTTAGAAGTCATAACTTCATTTTGTATTAGAAATGAAGGCTGTAAAAGGAAAATTATGTATAGTTCTGTACAACACACAGAAGAATTAACTACTTCCTTAACATGGATCCTTTTAATATGATGATTTAGGTTAAAACATATCCAATTCATGGGGAAAAGGTAGCTTTGAAGTGTCATGCTAATATGTTTTGATTTTTTTTTTTGGGGGGGGGAAGAAGACAAGGAAATCCATCAGAAATACAGATGTTTTATCCCAGCTCAGTTGAACAACTTAAGTTAGAAAATCCAAAATTAAACAAAACCCTTTGAATTAAGCAGCACTGCAATATATCAAAATATATCTAGCATTACTAGAAACTACACACATTGTGTTCAATTAAACACAGAAAGTAATTCCAGAATGCCAGATGAGAATAAACAAATATAGAAACAGCTATTAAAGATTTACACATGTATTTTATGCTGTAGATTATGATCAAAGAGTGCAATGTTAATAACCACAAATACTTCACTTCTGTAGTGAGCTTTTTCAAGTATATTTAAATGTAACAAACAATGTTGCATAGAGGTGGATAATGTTGAAAACAACTTTGGAAAATCTAATGTGAAAAGCATTACTAGGTGACTTAACTTTTTCCACATGAATAAAAAACAGTTTCAACTCTACATATTTCAGAAATATTCAGACATATACCTTCTGGAGTTAGTACAAATTCTTTTGTAGAGTTTTTCTCTCTTTCAACAATAGCAATTTCTTTTTAATGCAATTTCAGGAACAGTATTGTAATGTGCTCTTTTCTATAGCACATCATAAATCTTCATAGCAGCCAGGATGTCTGTTGGGCTCCAGACTACTCATTCAGTGAAAGCTAAGATTTATGAACTGCAAACACATAAACATGTTTTTTAATTTTCAAATTATGAATTCTGACATCACAGAACATAAACCTTTGACATAAAAATCCATCTATCAGGATCTAATCTAAAATTAGGCAAAAGACAGCAGGTGGAATGGTTCACTCCATTTCTAGCAATCCTTTATTTCACAAGAATAAATCTCAAATCAGTACAAACTACTGGGAAAACGTAAAGCCACTAGTAAAGAATCCCCAGGAAAAAATAAGAGTTTCTTTGTATAAAGTAAACACCAGAACCTTGAGCTATTCATTGTCTGTCTGGAAATTTTCTTTGCAGGAGCAAGACATTTATACAATGCTTAATGTACTGCATTCCTTTTCATAAAGATTTCATAAGTCTGGAGCAAAGTAAACAGAATGACTGAAGCAATGGCCTTGGGGAAACAAGTAAATAGAGCTCATTTCATATGCAAAAACAATAATGAGGAAAGATCAGTTACTGCAGTTCTAATAACAAACAACAGATGGTTCATAACAGAAACTTAAATAACACTGTGTGTTTCAGGTGAGCAATCCACACCAGAGACTGAAATATTTTCTGCCACTCCCCTAGATTTTCATTTTGCTCTGGAAGTGCAAAGCAAGTGCCACAGCATCCTGGTCTTCCCCATAGTATTTTCCTGCTGCACATGGGCATTGCTGTGACACAGAATAACTGGAATGGTCCCCAAGGCTCCCCCCTTTCTCAGCCAACACATATGTGAAAAGGGTTTCTGGCACCAAAAGCTAATAAAAGAACAAAAATAACCTTGAAAATGCCTGGATACAGGCTCAATAGTAAGTAATAGTTAACAAAATTCACATATCTGTGCCTTTCCGTATGAGAATTGTACTGAAATACACCTCAGTAGGATATGAGAATGGGGTGAGTACTTGCTTCAGGTTTCAAGCAAGTGCAAAACATTTTATCACCACAGACGTCTAAGTTATACAGACAGATTTCCTGCCACTCTCCTCCCCTGCCTAAACTTTACCCCATACCTACAAGGAATACAATGATATCTCAGTCCTCATATTTCATTCATTGTTGATCCCATGCAAATATAATGATCAGAACAGTAGCTACAGCAACAGATAGTTTTTCATATTAGACAATGAGGTAGAAGAGGTTACTTGAGGTGGATAATAGAGTTTTGCCTTATGTTTAAAAGCAGTTGAACAAACTAATTCACTATATCTTTAGAAAAAGTAACTCTATGTAAAATACTTTAAAAATTATGTCTTTCAGGTTTCACAAAGCCTTGATTTAACTTGAAACGAAACTGAAAGTGGTCAGAGAAGCAAAGGACATCATTTGGACTAACAGACAAGTGTCATACACTATTTCTTTCAAACACCTTGGCATATATATCATATTTAAAATAATAAATCATAGTATTATCCTTTTTCTACAGATATATGAAGCAATTGCAAGATTCATAATCTTAACACATACCTCCTCTAGCTGAAGGGACAGAACCAAGTACTTAGGTCTGACTCAGGAATCTGCAATTGAGGTGACCACTGAAAGAGCTGAGTCTTGGCAATCTGCCTATGTGTTTGTGACCATCCACTTTTATCTTTCCCCATTCCTAAACACAGGGTGGCCACAGCAACCTAGCCCCAACCTCTGAGAACACTGAGTCTTAAGCAGAATTAGTGGCAGTTTTCCTGTGGTACTAAAATATCCCAAGGCATCAGTAGTTTTGTTTCTCTACTAGCTCCAGTAGCTTATTCTTTAAAATAAATAAAATGGGTAATTTTAGACATTCAAAATTCATCTGATTTTGCAAAGCAGCTTGCATTGGACTTTACTGAACTGTGATAACAACCTTTATCATTATAGCCCAATAGATGGAATAAATTGAAACAAAGATTCCTAGACAAAGGCTGCAGAATACCCAGAGTATATTTCTATGTTTAACATTAGATATTCGTTTTCTTACTTTTATCTTTACACATTCTTGATTACAAAGTCACCTTTTCCAGCTCTATGTGAGCTATCAGTTTATATAAAAGCTATAGTTGCTTAAGAGTAGAAAGTACATTCAGAATGAAGATAAATTCAAAGATGCATAAACAGGCACAAGAGAACTGCAGAACAGCTTCCCAGCTGTAGGTTGTAGTTTACCTGAATGCTTAAGGAGCAACCAAAAAAAAACAAGTGTTCTAATCAATCTACTTATGATTTCAAATATGAAATACCAGCACATGACTCTAAGTTACAGATATGTGATTACTATACAAAACACACAAAACAAGTGTCTGTATATACAAATGGAACATCAAATGTTGGAGTCGCTTGCAAAAACCTGAGGAATATACACACATCTTTTTTTTTTTTTCTCATGCACCCGAATACATTTACAGTGATAGGAATTAACTGTTGTGTGTCTACTGCTAATGGAAACCATAAACTAACTAAAATTCAACACATGCAAATTACATCTTTGGGAACAAAACATCACCCTGTCTGTTCAGAAAAAAACCCATGAAGTTTACTTCTCTAAGACACAAAAAATGGCGTTATGTGACTGAGCGTGGACAACATAACTTGAAGATGTATTTGAGATATAGGAAATTTTAAATATTTCATGTAATTTCATCCCAAAAAATTCTGAAAACAACATGAAGACAATAAACACATAAATGATTGTCCTGAACATTTTTCTTCTATTTACTATTTGTAAAGCAAGAGAAATATTTTATTTCTTTTGAAGGAAAGAAACATCTAAAAGTTGTAAATGAAATCAAAGTTACCAGTCACTTTTCATGCCAAATATATATGTTAATTGCCAGATAGTCAATTATTCCAGAAGACCCTAAATATTTAATGTTTTCTAGGCCTCCTTTTTATGCTGCAGGTGCATTTGATCATGGGTTTCATATGCTCTTACCCAAGAGAACGACTCCAGCAAAGCAGAGGATAATTCCTAAGCCTTGCATGCCTTTAACTGGGCATCCTTCTGGAGATCAGGATGGTCAAGTGACAAGTCTGTGACAACAGACAGGCTATGCTAAGTGCTGGGCTCCACAGCAAGAGCAGCTCAGGCCACACGGAGAAGGTGCAATACTTACAAAATTGCCACTGCTAGAAGAAGCTCACAGTGAATTTAGGACTTTTCCAAGTGAAGCAGTGTCTCTGAGCAAAGGTTTTGCAGGAATGCAATAATGATATTAGCTGCTTTCTTTTCAGACAGGCCGTCTTTAGAAACCTCAATCCTTCAGCAGCTCTAGGAGATGTATGTGAGGTCTGCAATGGTTATCCTGCCTTTGATTAAAAGAGACTAACTTACTCAAGTCCTAATTATTTTTAAGGGGTTTTTTTGGGAATCTTTTCAAAGATCATTAACACCTTTTCTCAGTATTGGACATGCCAATTAGAGAGACTATTTCAATAGTTAATCAAGCAGTGTAAAATAGTAATGAATAAAATTCACATGTAATTCCACATAGGTTTCCATAACAGAGTTTAATTAAGCTTTAAGTGACTTGAAACACTTCAGTTGGTTCCTTTCATAAAAGTAAAGTTCATTCATTTTGAATTCTTATGTAAGTGTGCTTCTTATAAATGTCACTTTCAAACATTATTTCTACTAGAAATTGTTTACAACTTTATTTGAAAAGAGAACAGGTTTTATTCCGAAGCATTTCAAGAGGTCTGTGTATTCTTACGGGGTTTTTCCTAACAAAATATTAAAGGATATGTAAGATAAAAGTTGTAACTTAATCCCCTGTACAGATGCAAAATAAAATGTCTCTTCTGGTATAGAAGTGTTGCCAAACCTAGGAGAAAGGTTTTCCTGTATGTTCATAAAAGACTGGTGTTTCAAGTTTTTTTAAAAAAAGGATACCTTATTTGGAGAAACCCAAAAGATTCAGATAAAAACATTAGTTTTGACATTCCTTACCTCTACTTGGATACAAATCTCTTTAGTATAATGAGAGTGTCTGAGTAAACACTGCAAGAAGTGGTTCTTTATTAAAAAAGTACATTATATGATTAATGAGATTTCTAAATGTGGAATTAAGAAACTCTAGGTGTAAGAAAATGTCTCTGGATTTAATGGAACTGAAGCTTCTTCAATCTTATATTCTACAAATTGTGTGAAAATTCCACATATTCATGTTACAGTAGTATTCTTATTAAAAGTGTGCTTTTAGTCAGTTCTGGGGAGCAAAAAAAAACAGCCCAGCTTTTGATTCAAGAAGACAGGTATACACAGGAAAATATTTAAACACCTTTAGACTACAAATAACCAACAACATATTCAAGAAAGACAATGCTCCCATTTTCCTGTATGTTTTTCAAAATAAATAACATAGACAACTACTTTAATTTCCTCCCTGAAATGCATTCTTTTTTCCTACAATACCTAAAATTTAGCTGAAAATTAACAATTCCCATGGCTGTGGAGCAGAGTGCAGTACAAAACATCTTCAGAAATGTATGTATGTTCTATGTATGTATATATGCCTGTTCTACAGGCACATGCAAATGTATAGGCCAGCATGCAAAGAATGTAACCTGCATGCTCACTGCATTTCTCAGCTGATGAAAATGTCTAACCAGTTTCAGGAGTCTCTGTAAAATACCAAAATAGTCTGAAAAAGAACCTCTGTTACCAATTATGAGGCAGTAAGAGAAAAAAGTTCCTGTTACATTGCCATGAATGTTTTGTACTGTATCTAAGTCAGCTGGCAGCCAAATGAAGAGCACACAGTTCTCTGCATCTGGATGTGTACAATGGCAGGGGGATGCACAGAACCTCAACACTAATGTTCTGGGGGTTCACATGTCACTCCCTATTTGCCATTTACATGAGCCTAATTACCAATTCTGATATTGAAGAAATCATCAGGCATATGGGAAATTGAAGGCATGACAGCACTATTTTATAGAAGTTACAATTTGGCTAAAATCTATATGACTAGTTTTAAGAAGCAAACTGTTATTTATAATCCTTAAAAAAAGCCCAACATTAATATTTATAGCATTATAAATCTCAACAGAAGCTAGTGCCTACTTACAGAGGTAAAAGAATTATAGGTTGTTAGGAAGGCTAATTGTTTTGCCAAAATCCCATGGAATGCATACTGCAGTGCCTAAGTCATCGGCCTCATCTTCATCAGTACATCATAATTTATGTAATTTATGTATTCCAGTATGCCAAGTCACATTAAGTTTTCTATGTCAGAGAAATATTTTGGGAGGAACTGTGAAAGGACTGAATTATAGATTAATGCTCACTTCAAAGGTTCTGCTTATTTTTAAGAACTTTAAACGATGCCACTGCTCACAGAAGTTTAGTAATTTGGTAAATATCCTATCAATAGAAAAGTGCATTTTCTCTGCCAGATTAAATACCAGTCAGGCACAGCCAAGGGGAAGCTATTATAAAACACCATCCTCTTCACTCATTTGTATTCTTCCGGTAAAATTTTGACCAGTCTGTCAAGCTGCCCCATAAACATAATAATTCTTATAAGAATTCCTCTGAGCACTGAGAAGTATCATAAAACCTACAGACACTCCTGAGAAAGCCAAACAAATTATGGTAATTTGACACCAAATCTGTCTGTGAAAGTTAAAGGACAGTTTAGAAAAACACACAAGACTCTGACAGAGAGAAATTTGAAGTCAATTACAATGCTTCTTAAGCATTTGCTTGAAAAGTATACATTTAAAACACCCATCATTCTCCTAAAACTGAGGATAAAAATTTTATAAACACAAAATATAATAAAGGAAAAAAAAAACAAATCTACCCATATTATCTACTCTCATGAACTTATTTTTCATAATAAGCTGTCTACCACTGCAAATGTTTCATGTAACAACTGCACAAACTTCAAGCAGGTAGAAATATAAATATGTCCAGGAGATTAAAAAATAACAAGTATTACTGTTTATTACACTATAATAATGTATATTAGAGGAAATGAATCAGAAATTAATTATTCAAACTTTTAACTAAGAACTAGTTACAACTAAGACCTAATATTTGCACAAATAACTATGATTTCAGAATGACATCCTAGCAAACCTCAGATTTTGTCAGACTGGTTACCAATCTGGCCAAATTTCATATAGAAAATCATCTATAGATAACAAACACAGAACGTGAAGGCCTGTAAGAGGTTTGCTTTTCAGAATTCAATCCTGCTCTCCAGGAAAAAATTTGCTCTGCTGTAAGAAAGAGTAAAAGTTAGTAAACCAGTAAAGTAAAAGAACTAAACTTAACAGCTTGTATCAAATGGATAGGTATTTTTGGTGTAAATGGAAATTGTGCCTAAAAAGCAATATACAGGAAGGAAAATGGAGACTGTAATTGCCTTAATATAGCACATCAGTGGTCCATCTACTTCAGCATTTTGTCTTCAGAAACATGCATAAAAAATGCTTAATGAAGCAAAGTGGACATGCATAAATCATCAGCTCCCTTCAGCAAATGCTTCATGAACTCAGAGATGGCTTTAAGACATTAGAATTTAAAAAGGGCAACCACAGACCATCTGAAATTATTCTTAGGAAAAAAAATGTGTTTAAAGCTGTGATTATATTCTCTGCAAGCTTTGTGATTTTTATGGGGGAGAGCAGGGACAGAAGTGCATTCCCTACCACTCCTTGGTACTCAGGTTGTTACCTGAGTATTACCAGGTTAATACCTATTGATGAAGAATAATGTATTTTGACAACCTATTTTAAGAACTTGTCTTGTGATAATTTGGAAACATAATGAATTACAGATGTAGGGCTACTGCAGGTTTGCATAAATAGCTTGTTCTTGAATTACTGTGAATACTGTCTCTTTTCTTGTGAATATTTCTTTATACCAGTAATTCGACTTCTACTTGTTTGTTCCAGTTTCTACTTTGTAAAACAGAGGGAATAATTTAGGAATCACCATGCAGTCAATGAATCACAATAAAATCTTGTTGTAGGAAATTACTAAATTCTAAGGTAGCAAAAAGACACAAGATCCAATTAAATTACTCTTTCCAGTAGCTTAAGAGCCAGAGGAAAGAAAAACTGCAGGACTATAGTGATAGAAAGTTCTGAGTCAAAAATCAGTCTACCAGGTCAAAGGGACAAGGGACAGGAACAGAACAAGGTTATGATGATTCATTAGAATTTCATTCCAAAATAGTGACAACAAATGTCAGCAAGGTGATGATAAAGGGGACACACCCTCTCCTTCCTCATCCTCACTGCCTGGCACTGAAACCTACTCTGAACCTTTCACAGCGGTCTCCTTCTAAACATGATTCGATGTGCATTCATAAATTCACTTCTGACTCTGGGGGATGTTCTTCACTTTGTGAAAAATTGTTCAATTTGCACAATCATTTTGAGTAGAATTGTTTACTTTGGCTTCGGTGAGCAAAGAATAAGCACAAGGAAAAAATTGAGTGACAGGAATCTAAATGTTATGCCACACACTTACTGATGGTCATCCTTCCACAGATATATTCTCTGACCACTTAACAGTGTCTCCTCTTTTATTGTCACTCTGTTTATCCAACATAATGTTATTGTGGCTGTTCAGCTACACAATTAGCTCATAAAAGGAGGCCATGGGCCTCTTCAGGTCTATTGTAAACTGTATCTGGTGAATGATTTGTCCCAGCTGGGGGTACTGCCCTGCTGCATGGGAAGGCAGCATCCTTAACTCATGATGAATTTTTATATGGCATTATTGGATGGACTGAATGAGTTGTTTGTGGATATACCAGAAAGTCAGGAAGGAAAACAGATCTATTTTTCAAAAATATCCTTCCCTCACTAAAAACTGCCTGTACAGCACCTTCTCTAAACAAAGTAGGATTCATTCTCAAAAGAAAAATTAGGTTTCTACAGCAACTAGTATCTACCAACTATTTCTACCAACTAGTATCCAGTTGGTCCCATATGCCTACTGGGTGAAAATATAAGAAAAAATACAAGACCATAGTATGCAATTGCCTTTTACTCAGACCTGAGTTTAAATGAATACTTCTATGACAAAAGCTTGTGTTTGGTGCTAGAGTGAAATACCACTGCTCATATGCAACTAAAGAATTCTAGAAAAGAATTTTATAAATTTTGTAAAATTTTGAAATACAGTGTTCCAGTCCAGCTTTAAAAATATGCTTTAATTTATAGCACTTGTGGCTTTGTTTTCTTTTTTTTTTTTTTCTCTCGTTTCTGGATGTTTCACTTACAAAAATATTTTTTAAAAAGTCAGAAACTTACTGTTTGTTGCTCTGGTCACAGTTACCAATTAACAAATAGTGCAGAAAATCATGTGAACTGCCTTATTCTAATACTCTATATTCCCATTAAATTACAGCAATCCTTTATTGCAGGGATCACACAAAGAGAACAAGAGAAATTTTTCTAAATGAATGAGTGCTTTGGTAACTGTAAGAACACTAAATTTCAAGTTCATCATTAAAAGAAACTCATTACTATTAACAGTTTCTGTGTATGTTCTCAATGTACTCAATATCTACTGAGTCCTCTCAGTTAAAGAATGAAAGATGATTTTAAAAGAAACATTTTAAGAGCCCTTCTTCCTGTGCCTTCAGATGTTGTAAGCATCAGAACTTGGAATGCCTGCACCCAGTTTAAGCCACCAATGAATTGTGGTTCCACTATCATTTACTGTTCAGAAGGACTGGCAAGCAGAAAAGTACTTCTTTTCCTTACTCAAAGTGGGCAAAAGATGGATATGATCTTCATTTCAGGCCACATGGCAAGTTTAGTGCCCATAGCTAGTAATCATTAATGTACAAGTCACAGAGGTGGTGTATGTTTTATTTTATGGTCCTGCTCTCTGGTCTTTCTTATTTTTCAGAACTACAAAACATGCAAACCATCATTATGCTCAGGGAAAAACCATCACAGGCTAATGATAAAAATTTGGTGAGGTTCAAGGAATAAACATGTTAGGTGATGTTTATATGACTGAGGAAATTTCCTTCAATGCATAGATAAGCAAAGCCAGTCCTAATAAAGACTGGTGAAGTTACATAGCTTAGTGCCACTAGGACAAAAAATTAACCATATTGAATGGGATCTAGTTTATCATAATGAGCTTCACCTAATTCCATTCTTCAGCAACCTTCATTTATCTAACTTACAAAGAATATGTTAAACAAAAGCGCTTCACAATATTAGTGCAATTTACATCAAATGCACTAGAGAAAATTACCTAATACAATTTTCTAAACCATTTACTATTATGAACTAGGAACCAAATGAGAAAATTGCATTTGATGATTTGTAGGCTATTGAAAAAACTCTACACCTGAATTCACACGATCTGCATTACTTTGATTCTCTCTCAGTGGTAAAGTGCCTTAGTAAAGCAGAGAACCAGAAACAATCCTCTATGAATTAAACTGAAAAAATGTGTTAAGTCCCTCTAAATCTGCAGAAGCAAGACAATGCTCTTGGTTTCTCCTCACACCTTGGATCCTGAGAGGGGGGACTGACCTCCCAACTTGGTTTGGTTTATTTCCAAAGCAAACAGAAGACAGTTGTGATGAAACGAGGTCTATTTTTTTTCGAAAGCAGAACATATGTGTGGATCAACATTCAGAGATATCATTAGCGTTTTTGTTATTTGTCTCATGTTTGTGTGAAAAACCACAAATGTGACTCTGTCAACTCCCCTCCACTCCAAAATACTAATAAATATTTGCATCAACATAAACTTTTCAGAAATTTAAAGTACCAAAAACCTTCAAAAAACCTATTTTTTTTTCCAGAAGGCAGTCTTTGGGGATATACTAAAAAAAATTTTACTAATAAATCTTTTTATTCTGTAGAAAATTAATAATTTCTTTTAAAAAAGAGCATTTATTAATACAGAACTCACCATGAACATTTTTACACAAACCAAACAGTCTTTAAGATATTTAAACTACTAAAAAGCAAACTCAAGAAATGAGAAATTCAAACAGCTTGTGATTTACATTGTGATGTAAATCTGTGATCTGTAATGTCTAATTTACAGGCTTTCTATCTTAATGTTATATTCTTTTTCTTAAGTCCAGGAAAACATTTCTGTTCGATAATCACAAAGGGGAAAAATACATTTCCAGGAATGTAAGCATTACAGAAACAGAAAAATGAACAGTTTTCTTCTATTAATTGCTTTAGAAAAAAGGTACATTTTTATTATTGCATTATTACATATTATTATTATTGCATTAGCAATAATAAATTATTATTTTATCATCTTTTTCTCTTCCATTGTCTGTTTTGCTGCTTTTGCAGGTTAAAATTTATGGGGTTTAATTTGTAAAATTAGACGATGGACAAGTTTAGCTATAAAAAATTCAAATAAATGCTTAATACAGAATCCACTCTATACACCAACAGGAATTAAGGTCACATCAACATAAGCTACAGTGCTAATAACAATCTATAACAGTCATAACACTTTTTTAATTGTAGAAGTTTCAGAAAACAAATTTATTAAATTGTGTGGGTTTAGTTTTTATCTAACAGTATTTGATCAAATGGAGTGGAGCCAAATTGCTAATTAATATCTCAGGCTATGAACCTGAAATGTGTTACAGATAACTCTTATCACATTTACTGACACAGCAATGACTATTTTCCCTCTTCCCATGCTACTAAAGGTCTTTGGAATGTCAGAAAAATCGAAAAAAACGCTAAAGTAGCTGTATCTCAGCTAAAGAGAACAGATATGCTAATTTAGGGATTTACAGAACTCTCCAGAAAGGTTGGTACCAAAAACAACAAGGTAGAATTGCCCAACATAATTCTATATATCAGGTCAAGAGAAAATCGAGGCCACTGAACTTCTTTTTCTTCGTAAAATAAGCCCTATTTAGAAAAAGGAAAAAAAAAAAAACAAACCAGTAACTAAATCACACTATGCTGGGAATCAAAGGTAACAAAGAAATACTGCAGACTCCACATTTTCCTGGATAGAAAGATTAACAGTTCTGCAGTTAGACTTCCTCTCTGTTTTATAGGATCTGGATCCCATATAACTGTTAAATCTCTCCAGGGATTTGGAAAACTTGTAGATAAATTGTGTAATGAAAATAAAGTGCCCTAAGTGCTCAGGTATAAAAAATACGTCCCTGATTACACATGGCAAGCATTGTAGCAGCGTGATACAGCAGCAAACATGCAGCAGAAAAACATCAAAGTCACGTCAGATTTTTTGTGGGATTTATTTCAAAATACAGTGGAACTGCTGAAAGCATCTTAGTCATTCTAAGCTTTCTTAAGCAGCATCTTTGTAAAATAGAGGACAATAATAAGAAAAAGTGTGACTAATACAACTTTCTGTTGCTTTAGTGATTATCAATATCAATAGCAATCCATGAAACATTTGCTATAAAATCTTTACACAAAAAAGGCAAATTACTTCATTTTTCCTCCTTATCTTATACTTCTAAGTACTGAAGGTGAAAATATGAAGTAGCCATTACAAGATGTTCCATCTAAGAAGTCTGATACAACCAATATTAAATTTGAGATCAAATTGACTCTTGAAAACTCAAGAGCTTAAAGAGACAGTCAAAGGTTAAAATAAATTCTAGTACTTGATGTGTTTTACTGTATACAAATAAGAGAACAAATTTTTATGAAAGCACATTTAGTAAGGTAGTAACAACACAGGAAGAGTGCAAAATTTTGAGGTACAAACACATTTAACAAAAAAATAGCAAGGAAAGCAACTTTGTGAAAATGAGTTTGACATTGCAACTTATTTCTACAAATTCTAGATAAAATTGGCATGCAATTGTTCTGTTTATCTGCATTCATTCTTTCCTGAACAATTTTACTTTTACTTTGGCTATTAATTTTGATACTGATTTTTTTTTAAGTCCTATAAAATATGTATTTAAACACTTTTGCTTACATTTTAAATACCTAGAAATTGCCACATTAATCACTCTGAGTTTTAAAAGGGACTTAACAAGATAGCTAAAGCACTAATTATGGCTATTTCCCTCTAATAAAAATTATTTCCTGGATGTGCAATACACTCCTTCCAACAGTCTCAGCATTTTAGGATGCCTAAGGGTCGAACTTTGCAGGTGTGTTAAAGCTAGGGTACATTACATCGTATAAAACAGATATTAAAAAATCTGGCATCTACTGCATAACTGATGCCAGGAGAAGGCTGACCTAGAACAGAGGCTAGACAGAGTTAAGAATAAAGCAGGTATTTATTAAAAGGCCTTAAAGGACATACCTTGGGCAGTACAAGAGCCTGGCTAGGGCTACACCCAAGATGGACCCAAAATGGTCACAAAATATACGAACAGTCACAAGGTCTCACCTTCTTATAAGTTTTAGTCCATGTGCATATTGGGGTTAATTGTCTAATTACAGCTTCAGGTTATGAAGTCACATCCTTCTTGTTCTCTCTCTTCAGTCCACCATTGTTTATGCTTTTGGGCCTGAAACTTGTAAGGATTGCCCTTAGTGTCAAGGTAGAAAAGGCACTGTTTTGTCTACCTACCCTGTGAAGTGAGCTCACTAACACTTCATATGAATCTTAAAACTACACGTCTAGGCAGCACAGAATATGAAAAAGCTAAAACATAAGGCATCATGCCCAAGAGTAAAACAGTATGGGTTGCAGTAAAGAGCCACAAATACAACCCTAAAAGATGATGGATGCTACAAGTCTGCTGTGTCAAATTCCTTTTCTATGATGTTCTCAGAAGGGCGCCCCAGTTCAAAATTCCTAGTCTATCTATGGACTTCTCAGACAGCATACTGGAAAACCTCAGGCACAGATACTTGCATTTAACTAGGAAATGCCACAATGCAGCTTGTGACCTGCACAGACTGAATAACTTTTTCTGGATAAAGGTGCAGAGCAGAAGGACTATGTCAAAATTTGCAGCCTTCATCTCTCGCAACCGAAAGGGTTTTTTATCAAAATACAGTGCAAAACCACATCACACAGAACCAGAACAAGAAATTTATTTTCAAATCTCACTGATTCAAAAATTAATTAATATGTGTTGGAGGGAAGCATTTAGTCAAAAGTAACCAGGGAAGAGATATATGTTATTTTTGTAAGTAAACTATCAATTGTTTTATTCACAGTCAGAGGTTTTGGGCTTTAAAAATCTAAGGACAAATTACTTGGTGTTTTACCTATCCTGAGGAGCATATTATTGCAAAACCTCTCTTAGAAAACCTCTCTTAGGTCTCTCTGTCAAATATGAGACCAAATGTTATAATCTGACTATTAGAATGCACTGGAGACAGCTGTGCTTTGTTGTCTTTTCTGTGATACCACTGGTGTACGAATACCAGAGCCAAAAATAATACCAAATACCAGTTGTATACTAACTACATAATATATGATATATACCTATATAATGTCAAATTCATAACTATTTTAGCCTTCTAAAAATTTTTGAGGTGTAGATTACTTGGAATCTAAACTTCTAAACTGTATCAACATTAATTGTTACTAGTAACTATGTTTAAGTACAGAATTAGACAACCTTATTCTTCTAGTATGTGAGTATAGTTAATATGAACACTGTGACCTAGAAGTCATGGGGAAAGTCTATTATCTCTTTCCTGAATATAAAAGCTAAAGTTTTTCTCTGTGTTTCAGGCAAATTGTGTTTCATTGCAAAATGCATCAGGTCATCTTGAAGTTCAAGCCACATTGTTATAATTTGATGTTTAGCCAGTTCATTGTTTTGCTCTATAAAAAAAATTCTTTGACTACCCATATTAACTCTAACTATTTGAAACTCCTTTCATCTGCAACATTAATATCAAAGCAAGCAGTTTAAACACACATATGCTAAAGTGCTTACATATGCTAAAATGCAACTCTGACAGGAAATATTTTAAGTAATTTGAGTGTCTCTAAAAGGAAAAATGCACATAGAAATACCCAGTTAAGGACCAAAAAAAAAAGGTTTCTATTCTTCTGCATCTTTCCTCTTGAACTTTCCAGAAACTAAACAGCAGATCAAAAAGCACCTCAATCTGGAATCTAGGAAAGAGTCTGAAGGCCAGTGTGTCGAGCTAAGCTGTATAGGAGAACAAAAATACCACCATTCTAAAACACAAATTCAGCAGCACAGTCATCCTCTGCAAAAGGGAATATCTAGTGCACAACATAGTTTCAGCCCCAATGAAAACCTCATCAAGCCTATCTGAATTGAATCTGACTAAAAAATGAAAATTACACAAAGCCAGCCCCGTTTTTAACTGAAGAAATTCCTCTGGCATGTAAGAAGTGAGTGTCCACATCTTTTACAATACATTAAACACTCTTCTATTATGATTTTTTAGTTCATAACACATTCTCCAAGTGTATAATTGGTCATGGAAGTGCCATATGAGGCAGACCACCTCTGCTGTCAGTGTAGTAGGAAATTTCTACTGTGCCTGACTTATGACTGCACCTCAGTAGGACAGATAAGTTCATAATTCTTATAAATCCTTTTATTTCCTATTATTTCTGTAATCCCTCTACTTATTAATTGATTTATTATCCCTTAAATACTAGTATAAAATAGCACACATACAATATAAAACGGTTACATGGCACATGAGAGTTTATATATACAGTCGCTGCCTTTTTGAATGAATGATGTGAATAATTTACCATGTTACATTATGCTGAAGTAAATATCAGAGCTGACATTCCTATTCAAAAATCTAAGTATCCAGAAGTTTAGTCTCCCTGAAGTCTCCCTCACTCCTCTGCAGTGAGATTTGGGTCTCACTGACCATCTAAATATCTGGATTTCCAAAGAAGTGCCTGATGCCAATACGCTCCATGCTAATGGAACAACATTTACCTGCACCTAGCTACATTCACCTGAGTCCTTGCTCTTCAAAAAATTTCTTTCAGTAGTCAACTTAACACAAAATAATTACTCATGATCAAATTCATGATGCATTTTCACAGCCTAAAACACCAATTTCTTTGTGTTTGGCTTTTAATTGGACTACACACAAACCAGATACTCAGCTATCAGGAAAAATAAACACTTCCTGCAGAAATGTAACACATTTTTAACAAGGTGGCACAAACCCTTTCATGAAACAGTATTTTCTGGTTCAGCAGACCTTGGTACTATAACTCAGTTTTTCCATATTGATTCCTATTATATTTCTAATACTGAGCATTCATTTACTTCTACATCAGAATGAAGAACTAATTCTGTGGGATATTTACCCAGGCTAAATGCCCAGGCTTCCATTACATACGCAGAAAACATAAACCTGTTTTCCAGTTTTGTGGTACTTCAGCAAGAGCCCTGAATACTTCTTTACACTTTTCACCAAAGACTTAACATCAAAATGAAATGTTATTATGGGATAATATTATGACTTCATTGCTTTTACAGAGCATAAATACAATAACATTTATATACTGAGAAGACATTGTGATAAATTCTAAGCACATAAATGTATATTGGGTATATATATCAAGTGTCATATAATTTATATTAAACTACTTTAATTAAAACTTGTCAAATGCCTGACTAAAACATGTTTTGTAATTAAGACTAGAGCATTTTCAGGAATTTAGCTTCTTAGTTTCTCAAAATCCCAGCACAACAAAGTGCTACAAGGCAAAAATGGAGCCTAGCAGTGACACTAGTATTGATTTCCTCAAAACTTCTCACATGTTTAAATAAGCATGTGCTTAAGTATTTTGCTGGGTCACAGCCCAACAGGCCAAACGTGCCACCATTAATCATGTTTTGAAAGCAATTACTACAGGTTTAGCTTCATTAACTTGGAATTTGAGAAAAGTCAAGATTCTATAGGAGACATTCAGTAGCCATCCCAAGGACATCCCACACTTCCTCCTCTTTGTACCCATTTCACTAGTCTAGCAAGAAACACAGTTATTTTATGTTTTTAATGTACATACAGTAATTATCAGCAAGGAAACAAAACCGTGGGTCAGACTTGAAGAGACAACACCAGGTACCTTGTTTTATGGACATTACTGAAAGAGTCACATAATAAAAAACAATGCACTTCTGGATCACCCAGTGGCTAGTTTTATTCTCAATCTAATAAAATCATTAAAATTTGTGAAGACTATTCCTTAGTCTTCATAGCTTACATATGTAAAAATCATTATTTGTATATATGACAATTGGTTAAAAACATCAAGCTGTCTTATTTTTAGCTAGATGATTTCACAATTTATTTCATAGCCTAAAAAATATTTTTAGATGGTCTATATTTCCAAAAGAGACAATTTTTAGGTTGTAAAATGACATCAACTCATTCAAGTCTGATTGGAATTTTAATTTCTTCTAAAAATAACTCCAAAACTTTTGAATACACTTTTAAAAAAATCCAAACACACACAAACACTAAAAAGGGGTAAGCAATCCCTGCAGAGAAAAATTATAGTTTTGCACTGGTGTGCAAAGGACTCATATAGAACAGAAACTTGTTCAACCAGTAACTGGAAAATTTTAAATATTTACATCTACACTTCATTGCCTTGACAAATCATAGCTTTTGACATTAAGTCCATTCATTGAAATTATGTTTTAGCACTGTTATAGAGAGGGAAAAAATGTTATTAGGAAATCACTCCCTTCCTAAGGGAATAACTATGAACATTATTTTTACCTCATATATATTCATCAGCTGTAAAATACAATAATTTTTCAGCATTGACAATGGGACATTTGATCATAATCAATAACAATAATGGTGTCTCAAGAAACATTAGAGAGGCATGAACTTTGCTGATGTTAACTCTCCTATCACATTCAATTAACACTAAGTGCCACCACACCTTGATTCTCAGTGCTAGAAGGTCGAGAATGAGTCGCACAAATGGAAACTTGACAATTGTGCAGTCAGTGCAATAAATGAGGAAAGGTACACATTTTATTATGGGATTCAGCACAGGACACTGGCAGGGAAGAAAGCATTAAAAGTCAGCTTTTAGAAAGTTAGACGCCATAAATTAGGCACACACCGAAGGGGAACAATATTTCCAGTAATTTAGTACCTGAAGCATGCCTTTGCAGTGAAAAAGCTTTGATGATGAGAGAAGGAGCAAGAGATGATGACAAGAAGTGGTAAACCTGCTCACAAATACATAAAATCATTTAAATAAAGAAGTTGACCAGAAAGTGAAACTCTAGATTCCTGTCCCTGTCCCAAGAGTGTTTATGTTTTAGCAATGAGGTTAAAAACAAAGAAAAATGCAGATAAAAATCCTGCAAATAATTTTGAAGCAGGGATTACAAAAGCAGGATTTTGTTCCACCAGGCAGTGTTCTTATGTCCTGACCCTTTACTAATCTAATTTAAAATCAGGTTAAAATAAAAATATTTACTTTCAACATCCAAAATAGACTGAAGAGTTTAAAATATTTTCTAAAAGAGGGAAGTGCACAAGTTAATGAAAATTTAGGGTTCTGTTATTTACACTGAGATTGGAATTGGAATGCTGGTTAGAATTTGATTTGAATTGGAATGCTGTATTCGGTTGTTTTGATCTTTTTTCTTCCCTGCATCCCCTAAAAATCCTCTATCCTGAATGTCCTACATCTCTGTGGTTGATACCACAGAGGAAATGCTGATGAGCAAGATTTTGTGTTTACAATGTTGGGGGGGATTCTCCAAAAATCCAACTAGGTCTCTGTCTCCCTCTGCACAAACCTACTTATCTCAAACACATTTGGGAAGAGTTTCTGACCTCCCTACTCTCTCCCAGCTTTCTTTGGAGCTGCAATAGGTCCACTGTGACCAGTAGTAAATCTTCCCTGCTTGCCTGACCTTCGCTGGGCAAACTCCCCACCAGCAGGCCAACTCTTGGACCTGAACACCTCCATTCTCCTGTGCATCACGTGAATTTCTACTTGCACACGTTAACAAACTAATTTTGTATAAATATCTAAGGCAGATTTCTACTACTGTGTCATGATGGATGACTGGCTCAGCCGATTAAGATCAGACACAGTAGCAACATCAATCACCTCAGAAGGCAGCAGGCCTGGGTGGACTGACCTGCAAAATGTCTTTTCAAGGGGTGCTTTAAAATGGCACATTATCAAACAGCTGAAATATACGTACTTGCCCTGGCTTTCACAGAGCAGTACAGTCCTCTGCTTCTCAGAGTAAGATGAAATGTAAAATAGCATAATACTGAATTTCTACTGGAGAGCCCAAATACTAGTAAAAAATGGTTATTTGTGACATGATGACACAACAAAATCTAAACAGTACAAGATAAGATAAGAACACATGGGAAATTTCTGTGAAGATTTATATTCTGAAATCGCAGATTTAAGTTCAGCAGGAAAATGAGAAGCACAAGGGGAAAAAAGAGTTCTTTAATTGAAGAACTTAGCATACAAACAATCAAACCTACCCATTCTACAAGAAAAACATTCAAAATACCCATAAAAATTTCATCTTATGTAGCCAAGAAAGGTTAATATAAACTAAAATTCACTTCAGAAATATTCATTTTGCTCGGTACTACTGACTGACTGTAATATGACTGACTGACTGACTGTTGACTCATATGCTGGGACTACAATGCTAAAAAGAATTAAAGAGAAAATTGAAAGAGAAGTACAATGATTTCTCTTAGCACTCAGATACATGGGTTCTTTTCGGGAATAGATGTTTATTCTGTTTTCTTGACTAAATTCCAGCTTTCAATAGTGACAGTGTTCTCCTACCTAGTTTTAAAATTCTTCTGTAATGCCTCAGGTAGACAGTCCTACCACTGAGTGAGAAATGTCTGCGTTTTAATGCCTGAAATCTCCTTCCCCCAGCAGGTATATTATGTAGAGAAGTTAATCAGGTTCTGTAAAACTTTCACATAGAGCAATTATTCAATGCAGCACTTCTGAAAGGCCCATAGATCTACCTCACACTTCCTGCCCTTCACTTCTTTTCCAAGTTACTTCGCCCTCACGAAATATGTTCCTCTTGCAGAATAAATCCACAAAGACTGAAGCCGAGGGAAGAAACTATGGTGACCTCAAGACATACAAGAAAAAACAAAAGCAAACAAAACCCACCAGGAAAAAAATTCCAAAGTCAGAATATATAATTCTGGAGAATTATTTTGTTAAGGAAAATACCAGGATATTTGATGAACATCTTTTAATGACACTTTTTTTTTTTTTTAAGAAAGTAGATGGAATAATACAAGGACCTTGGTTTTATTTATGTTGTGCCACTGGCCTGCCAGATAAATGGGCACAGTCTCAGCTATACAGAAGCCAACTTAGAATAGCCCAGTATTTTAGATGCATTTGTATCAGGTTAAAACCAGACCTGCTATTTTGATATTCAGTGTATTAAACAGCCCATTTTTCATCTATAAGAAATCACAGGATGGTTGAGGGTTGAAGTGACTTCTGGAGGTCAGCTGGTCCAACACATCTGCTCAAGCAGGGACACCTAGATCCAGCTGCCTGGAACCATGCCCAGAAGGCTTTTGGATATCTCCAAAAATGGAGGCTCTGTTACCTCCCTGGACAACTTGCACCAGTGCTCAGTGACACCCACAGAGAAAAAGTGCTGTCTCTCAATGTTCAGATGGCCCCTGCTGCATTTCAGAGTGTGCTCACTGTCTCTGTCTTGACACCAGGCAGCACAGAAAAGAGTTTGTCCTCTTTGCACTCTTCCTTCAGGTGTTGGCACACATGGATGAGATCGCTCCCCATGAGCCTTCTCTTCTCCGGGATAAACAGTCCCAGCTCTCCCAGCCTTTCCTTAGATGAGAGATGCTGCTGTCATGGCCATTTCTGTGGCCTTAGCTGGACTCTGTCTATTATTCTCGTGTCTCTTGCAATAGGGGGATCAAGAAATGGACACAGTACCACCTAAAACAAAGAGGTTTTCACATTAAAGAAATCTGTAAATTATTACAATGATTATTGAAAACCATCAGAGTTCCACCTGTCAGAGTTCAAGGGACATGTGGCTGATGTTCTCAGTCCTATGGCACTACTTTTAGGTAGTCCTGTGAGGAGCAAATCGACTCAACAATCCTTATGGGTTCCTTCCAACTGAATCACAGAGATATTTGATTCTATGAAATCCAATGGACACATTTATACAGTCATAGTTTTAACCTTTTCCTGATAAACTGTCTTTAAATTAATTTGTGTCCAATGTTATTCTCATCATTATTATATATTGGTTCATGTTGGATACTCTTAAATCAACATCTGACTGAAAACTCATCATTAAAATAATCAATAATATTTAAACTATTTACATGCCAGGGGAATTTGGATAGCAATGTAGTAGAGCTCCTCTGATTCTAAATTGTAAGGGTCTACCTGGGCCTTCTTGACCCAGAAGATAAATACTCTGGAAAGAATCTGCTTGTTCAGTTTGACAGTTTGTTGCAGGTGATGACATTCAAATAATTAAAAGAAAAAAAATTATGTTCATGATATGATGTTGATAGATGGTTATGTGATTAGGATAGAAAAGGAAAAGAAGTATCTAGGAAGGAAAAAAAATTCATAAATACTACTGAAAAAATGTGTTTATTGTTGCATAGACACATTAAACACTGATTTTATCCAGTCATTTTATGAAAATGTACTCTGTTAATATTTCTTGTGAATGTGAATTTTAATCTAATTATTCTTATATTAACTAAAGTTGGCAGGACCCCATAATCCAGAAAATAATATCAAATATTTTCAGTGTATAGAAAATATCTTCACAATAACTTCCAGTAAAAGACATAGATGATACAGCCCTGCTATTTGTACTAGATACTTTTATGTAAAATGCAAAACTCAAAGTGCCTATTTGATTTATTTACCTCCTAAAACTACTAGTAAATAAAATAATTTTGGTTATTATTACCATATGTCAAGCTACAATATTGTACCTGAAGAAACACAAGTCATTGTCATAAAACTTCCATTATGTTAGAAATTTATTAGCAATGACTGACTGAAGAAAAAGTAGCTCAATTTTTAGCAAACAATATAATTTACTTTAAAGTACATTGAAAATATGACATCACCTTGAAGACTGATGTTATTTTAATTCGTCAGTCATATTTGATTATTGGAAATAAAATCCAGCCAAGAAAAGCTAGTGGTTTTATATGTACTTACACTTATATGGCTACTGTGCATTTTTTAACTCTTCTCATCAGAAGATGTATTGGCAGATTGGGGAAGCAAGAAAGTGACATCTCCTGACTTCTGACACAACCTGCATTTCTTCCCCTCCCCAATTCTTATTTCCATTCAGTTTGGCAGAAAAATCATGTCTTTTTAAGGTAATTAGTCTTATTTTCAAGTCAATAAGTAACAGTATCTGATAGCCTTTCCCAAACCTTCATTTGAGGTATGCTAGGGAAAAAAACTTTTAAATTTGGGTAAATTATACCTTGGATACTTTGTGGTCTTTATCTGAAAGACTGAGAAAGACACAGCAGTCTGTCACTGTCACATGGATAAAAGGACATTATCCATCTCTCATACAATATCAGGACTTCTTATGACAGTTTTGGTTGGTTTAGGTTTTTTTCAAGCCACTATACCTTTATTGTCTATCTGGCCACACAGTGGACTTTCAGACTGTTTTTCCTTAAAAGTCACAAAGTCTGCTTTTCAGAAGTTTCTGAATTATGTCATTAGACCCTGAATCCATCCCAGTATGCTCTCATTCTTCTTGAAATGGGTCACCAAACTCATATCCATTGTTAAGATTATTAAGGCTTTATCTCAAGTTTATTAATGCGAAGTGCATAGAAAGGATAAAATCTCCCCATTAAATTTTAGATATAACTTCTTAGTTAAAAAAAGAACAAAACTAAAACCAAAAAGACCACCACTCACTTCCATCAGCCTTTTTAGCCATAGTATTTTATGTAAATAAAATAAAGTAAAAGTTACAAATGAAGGAAGAGCTTATGGAAGAGCTGTTTCTTGACCGGTTGGCTGGGTTTTGGGGAGAGATGGATGAGGTTCTCTGTAGTGATGGGCTATGGTTATGTTTTCCTCTGCAGTGAACAGTCTTTCTGAAAACAGAATCCCTTTCTTTCATTCTTTGCACCTGGAGGCTCAAATTAGCTGTGCTGAAATACGTATTGTGTATTATAAAATGCAAATAATATCATGAAATTTTAAAATTGAACAGAAATGTCATTAATTTTAGGCTTTCTATGAAGTAATACTGAAGCAATAAGAACTAATGAGGAAACATAAGGAACATTATCAGAAATTATTGCTAAGTATTTGTGAATAAAAATTGATTGATTCAGAAAACTTCATACAGAATTTGGTTCAGGAAGTGTAAATATGAGAAGAATATTCTTACATTTGCCAGATTTGTTACAAAATAGTCTTGGAAAAATTATGTGGTCTGCTTTTTTAAAAAATATGGGGAGAAATAAAAAGAGATCTATAACCAGATATGCCTATTTTGAGAAGATTTCAGGTATTTCACCAAGGAAATACCTGCTATTTCAAACCTATAAATTAAGAATTGAATTTTTAATAAGGGAATGGACTTGCCCAAAAGACAGAAACACCCAGAGCTCCTGCCCAGGCATACACAAAAATTTTGACTTTTGAGTCAAAAACTCAGTCTTTGAGTTGGGGTATGATCATTGTAGATCTCTTCCTACTGAAATGTTCCATACTGTTCTATTCTCCAAAGAATTCAGTAAAGATGCACCATGCCCAGACCAGAAAAGGTAAATATCCCTCTTTGTATCAAACACTCAATTTATCCAAACCAAGAAAAGAGCTTTTGAAACACCACCTGATTTCAATTGCTGCTTCTTTCAAGTCAAGGGTAAAACTACAAACCATTTCTGTCATTCAAGTTACAATGATATCTAAGTCTATAAAATTTAATTTAATCAAGCATCTCCAAAAATGTGACCATTTATTTGGGGGCTTTAAGTTTGCTTTCATACAGCTAGTTCCTATAGGGACACAACAATTAATTCTAAAACATTTAATGAAATAACATAGTTTTGTTGTTTTTTTTAAACAGGAAATACCCAGATTCTAGTTATCACTAGTACAAAACTCTTCAGCAAAAAAAATGTTGGTACATTTTGTAGGTCATCAATAAGTAACCACTGGTTAGGACTCACATTATTTTTTAGGATAAAATTAAGTTGCTGTCTACTACATGCCGGCCTTTTTTAGTTTCCATAAATAATTTAAAAAGTGCAATAGAAAGGCTTTAAAATTAAAAATACATACCATCATTTTTCACAAAATCCATTCCTATAATTTCAAATTTCTAAGGTGAGACTTTAATTTTTAGCTGTGTATTAATTTTTCTATAGAACAAAATTAGCTTAGAATCTCCACTGTAATTCCATATAATAAGAAGCAACATATTACAAACACAGTGTAGAATTACTGTAAATCCTTTTAATGGGCCCATACAAAAAGAACAAAGGCTAAAAATGTCACTTACTTTAGGAGAGATGCCATTGCTAGACGTACAACATTGGACAAGCTGTCAGAATAAGATAAATGGAGCTCAGTTGTACCATTAACCTGTGACATTTTTGACAGTGCAAGGCTGTGCGCTGTGAGAAAAGCAGAATATGTATCTTTTGACTTTTTTTCCTCTCAGTTAGTAAGAGAACTAAGAAAAAAAATGTAATGCTCTAAGAAAAAAAAAAAGAAAGAAAAAGACAAACCAGCTTTTTTCCAAATCTCAGAAATATAAAGGCCCAAATGAAAAGACCCATGTCTTCAGGATATAAGCAAATATATTCCTAATAACATATAGAAAAGGAAATTATACTAAGCAAGTTATGTAATCATATTAAAATTCAGAACACCATAACTAATCCTCCATAAATTTTGACATTTAAGGAATGACAAATTATAAATTCCACAGTTCTGATTTGACTTCTACTTTTAGTAACCAGAAAAAGAAAAAGGAATGCAGCATTATTAAATGACAATCAGTATATCTAGGCAACACTCAATCATTGTTAGTCTCTGCTAGTTTTAGCCTTACAAATTCCAGCAGCTTTTTCTTAAAAATACATGGTCTTACTAAAAACACAAAAAACAGTTCTACAAGTTTTTTATAATTATTTTTCAGTAAATACATGCTAAGAAACAGGGAGATACACAGTGAAAAAAATATTAGATAGTTCATAGCACAGACAGTAATACTGCCTTTTATTCTTTTGAACTCATCAAAGAGTCTAATTCTGTGGAGTAATATTATTGAAATAAAATAGAAATAAAATAGAAAATAATACCTACTGTCATAAATAGTACCTTAGGAAAGGGAAATCTAAGGATTTTGTGGCTCAGTTACTGTGATGACAGGTAATGAGCCAAGTCACTTCAATTCAGTGAACAGAAACAGCAGTCTTAGAAAGGAGAGCAGTAGTCACTCTAAATACTGAAAATCTTTGATGGAGTAACTAGACTGTACAGCAATAAGAGGGTGTGAAAACTCATTTTTTGACCTACCAGCCCCTTGAAAAAACATGGATTCTCCTGTTATGTTCCAACAGATTGGTTGGGTGGTGGTCAGGAGAAGTACATGGAAGAATAAAGGGTCAAATATTACTGTGTTTCCAGCACAGCTTCGGAATATGAGACTGGTATTTTGCGTTTGGAGCGAGTTGCTGCAGTAAAGCTACATCTTCATAAGTGAGATGTATACCATAGCTTTGGTGAAGGCCACAACACCTCATCCAGCTTCTGAGCTTCAGGAGTTCAGAACATCTGCAAGGAGCTTCATGGAAGGGAGAACAGAGAAGGGAAAAGGATTTCATATCACCCAAATCAGTCCTTACCATCAACATGACCCACAAGGAGGGATGTTTCAGGAAGAGCCCCTGCTCTCCACCTTGTCAAAGAAGGTTGGGTAGCTACATCCAGAGAACGAGCTGCTGCTCTGCAGAACAGAACTGAAAAGCTCGAGTGTTTTGAGGTTTGGGAGACTGCACATGGACCTCTGATCTTAGCTTTCCCACAAATATTCACCCTGGAGATGAATCTGACACTGGGCTTCCTCTCACAGACATAGCAAACCCAGGACATGGGATTTCTTCAGGCTCTCGCTCATGAGGCTTTGATTGCAGGAGTCAAGTACTCTGACAGGTACCTGTAGCTGGGAGGCAGCTGTGAAAATCAAGAGATTTCCAGAAAAAAGCAGTACCTAGTGATAATTTACTGAAATGGCAAAGAAATAACAGTTTCCTAAATGTAGACAATAAGAAACTACATTTTGAGACAAGAAATAGTTGAGAGAAAACTCTACAAGCTCTACAAAGCACTGGCAATCTGCAGACACAGGTTTGTTGTGCAGAAGCCCTGGGCTCAAGCAGTGGGCTACACACTGCACCAGCAGTGGAACGAGTGCATGGGCAGTTGTTGGAATGAAACCACACAGTTCACTGAAGATGGTGGAAAGCACAGGTGTGTGAAAATAAATTTACTCAAGACAGAACCCCATTCTAGGAAGCAATGAGGATTTTCACAGCAAACCTGCTTTCCCCTAGTCTATAAGCCTGCAACTACATTCTGTGCCTCAAGAATACTACTGTATAAAAATGTGAAGTGTTCTAAAGTGCTTTACAGAAATTGTTAATTCACATTGCACATTCAAGTCGGCCATATCTCTTGTGGAATAAATCTGGAGGCTGTCTGGCACTGAAATCCATGTAATCAGACTGCTTTCATTTAAATTCAGTATTTCACACAGTTTTGAAACTGAAATACATTTCACACCAGAAGATTTCAGAATACATCTCATTTTTATTTATCCTTAAAAATAGGAATCCAGTCTAGGTCCAAAAAGATATGGAGAATTTTTATGATTTTTCTGTATCTCAACCAGAACATCTTCTGAAGCATTATCTGATTACTCTGGGACTCACTTACTGGCATTTTAAGGCTAATTCAGGCCTTACTAAATATTCTTAGTTGTCTGCATCACCATAATATTCTTGGAGGGGTAAGCAAAAAAAAAAAAAAAAAAAAAAGGAAAAAAGATCCCTAGAAAATCCCTAGAAAAAGCATTCTGACCCTTAATCCAGTTTTTAAACAGGAATCTCTTCCCTATCTCTGTATGGTATAGCAGAAAAACAAATTGCCCAGGAAAAAGTACCAGAAGAGTCCCTAGGCATTCTTTCTTGTAGACAAAACATTCAACATTGTTCCCTTTTTGAGAAATGCAGAAGTCCATAGTACTGTATTTTAGGAGTCACATATTGTCTGTATATTAATATAATCATTTACTGTTATTTAGATCCTGAATAAAAGATGGCTCCTTTGTCCAGATGAGCATCTGGCAGTACAAAAGATGAGCCTGATTTTTTCAAGACTAATCATGACAAAGAAGAAAACACCAATATAGCCTTATCCATAAGGCTGTCTACCTGAGCCTGTCTAGAAAATATAAGTGCCCCAAAAATTATCCAAAATTGGAATTGAGTCTGTACAATAATATCATCCATTTTAAAGCCTAGAATTAAAAGCACTACTTATATTTAAATTAGTACATGATTATTGCAAAGAGAATTTACCAGGCATGATTAAAAACGTCCCTGAAATCTATTAGGAAAATACAATATAGCTGACAAGCAACTATCAGATACTTACACCAAAAGAGATTCTTTGTATTGAGGAATTCACCAGGTAGCTTCTTTTTCTGTCTTCAATGTTTGTCTGAAGACTGCATTTAATGTGCTTGTTTATTACATTATACAACACTTATTTTTGCTTTTGTCTCTATGAAAATGGGACCTTATTTTTTCAGGAAATGTTCTTGGATTGAGTAGCCCCAAAAGAGTCTTACATCCCTTTAATCTGCAAAAAAGTCACAAACTATCTGAAACAAAATGCACATTAGTCTTCTTACTTCCAAAACATGATTTAGAGCACTACTATATTATCACACACAAGTCATAAATTCTGGAAAAGGCTTCTTGGGCAATCACTTGCAGAATCATGGCTTTTAGGAGAAACAAACACATGGGTTATGTAGAAGGAACAGGACAAACCTATGACTTAAAATGATCTACACATTTTATGAAAACAGAAAGCAATGAAACATAAATAAAAACTTTGCATTGGAAGTTTGAGATCTAGAAGAGTCCCTTTTTTTGAGTCAAATTGCGATTTTAAATTATTTTAGCTTCAAATCAATGGCATTCTGGTGGAAAGTGGAGGACATAATCTGAAAGGCATTTTTGGGAAGAAAAGTAAGTGTGGAGGAGAAATTTATCAGCACTGTCTTATGAGTGCATCTCTCCTGAGTATCCCTCAAATTAATCCAATACCCTTTCTTTCAATATTACAAATAATTGCTATGGAAATTTACATAGTAACATTTTAGAATGATAAAATGGTATCACACAGCCAAGGATCTTCAGACAGGACTGAGTTGAAGAAGCTACAAAATACTTTCATGTAAATATGCTTTGCAATTAAAAAAAATAAATAAGAAAAAATTAATAAAGGGTACCAACACAGACTAAAAAGAAAGAGCATCTACATCTCTTGGGTATTTTGAATACACTTTTGGCTCCATGAGGTGGAATAGAGCTAGCTGGAAACCCACTGTATTTCAAATCGCTCCATATGGTGTCATTTTTCTACAAAATGACAGAGATATCCATGTTCTATCTGAATTTTGTTATTTCATATTCACCCATAAAAACAGCAAATATAAAGGGAAAATACTCCATCACTGCTATCACTGTTTTCCTCCTTACAGACATGAGTTTCACCCAAATGCCTTACATCTTCCTTCTGAAGAAAGAGTTTAAAGCATTCTTATCTTTTTCCACTTCATTATCCCTTTGACTACATGACCTTTTGTGTTTGGGGATGCAACTGATCATGGGAAAAGTCAGCAGATTAATATTGCAAACAAATGAAAGTCAGCTTTCAAAAGATCAAATATCCTTCAACAAGGCATCCTAAAATGAGGAACAAAAGCAAAGCATATTTTCCTGAGTGCTTTGTACATAATGTTATGATGTGTCAAAGAGGTAAAAAATCTCTGAAGTCGTTCAATCTGAAAGCAATTGCCTTTTTTCTTCTACATTCCCCTCTACACTTTAATAGGGGTGAAAAAAATATTTTTCAAGGAACAAGTTATGAATATTGAACGCAGCTCTTCTTTATCCTTTTGTTTCATGGTTAATTTTCATCAAAATGTGAAAGCTGGCATGGTACTGAGAAGCTACAGATTCCCTTTCTTTAAAAGAAATTATGAAGTTCACCAGATGATACACCACTCCTTCCCTCATTGATTTTCTTCTCTCGATTCTAATTTAAACAATGAGATACATTCACTTCTTCCATCCTCAAAAATTAAAAATAATAAATGATGAAAGTGACTTGGCTTTAGCTTCCATCACAAAGCAGCAGGAACTCATACTGAAAGAAAATCATTTGTTTTCCACTGAAAGAGTTGCCTTTTTATTTAAAAATTAATATAATAAGTTTTTGAATTATTGTAGGGGGAAAAAAATCTATTTTCTTATCCATTAACTTCTTTCAGACTCTAGAATTTTCAGCTATTTTCTAGTGACAAGTTAAGGAGACTGCATTTTACCTATATATGAAAATATTGTGATCACAGAATCTTGTTCCTATTTTCATAGACACTTTTCTGGCACAGTTCTTGAACTTTTTCTTCTCATCCCTAGCAGAATACATAAGGACATTTGAAGTCACCACTAATTTGGAGATTTCTCAGAGAGACTCTGACCAGAGCTTTCACTTCACCGGCAAAGATTGCAATTATTCAGCCATTAGAGAAAAGACAGGCAACATGTTTACCCCTCCTTTACAAAATCCTCTGGAATCTATTACTGGGTTTAGATGGAAAGACTTTTTTAAAGGTTAAGGCTCAGTAAGAAGCTTTATGTTCAGATGGGCCAACCTGAGGAAAGACAAGTTTTCTATCCCTACCATGCCAACAACTTGATTTCATAAGCATGAATGTAGAAAGGACCTCTGAGTAAGAAGCAAGTCTGTGTCACTCAGCTGCCATAGCAGACATTGAATTCAACAATTACAAAAACAACAAATTATTATTTCCACTTTTAGCAGGCTTGATTTGCTGTTAAAAAAAAAAAAATAATGTGACTGTCTCTTATGAGGAAAAAAAATAATTGATGGAAATAATCTGAAGCTCTGTGTTACACTTTACTTAGCAAAGCACTCTACAAAACAAGGACACGCTATCCGCTATAAACCTGTTACTTTTATATATAAAGTGTTTAAATTCTGTTTGTTTGAGGACATGGGGTTGATGCAATACATTTCCTCTCGGTGCACAGCAGCACAAGGCCAAGGGCACATAAATCCAAACACTTGAGTCAGTCCTGTGGTATTTATTCCAACCTCTAAAGACACTGGCTGAACTTGAAACCTTCACAGAGATGCTGAGTGATACAGTTCTGCATCGTCCCCATCTCTAGAGCATCACAAATGTTAAGTAAATCGACACCTTAGTGTTACAGAAAGTATCTGGTTTTCTCAGCAGAGATATCTTTTAGGCTTTTTAACCTTTCTGGATCTTTGGTAGAAGCTCTTCATCCACTTCAACTTCTCTGTAATCCACACCCTACATACCAAGAAAGTATTTGGTTTCTCTGGTGAAAACTGTTTTCAGTAAAAACTTCTAACACAAACACAGGCATTAAGAGAAAATTATTGTGCATGGTCCCAGGTGACTTTTACAGTTATTTCAATCCTAGAAATTCCATGCAAGAAGATCCCATAGTTAACAGCAATCAAGAAGCCCCCCACCAGCTATAAATAACAAACAAAGTCAAAAAACAAGTAACTTTCTTCACCAAATTGATTAAATAATTGTCTGCTGATGGAAAGTCTGTGTATTACCTAAGCTGTAACTTTTACAGTTGTCCTAGTTCATATGAAATTTCAAGCAAAAACAGATGGAGAAAATCAGACCACTTATCTAGCATGAAATATCATCTCAACTTACTTTAGATTTCATTTTTGAAAACTTTTACTGTAGTCTTTCATATTGGCATAGATCAAGACAGTCTAAATGACAGCCAGGAGCATTTCCCTGTGAAAGTAAGACTTTGAGAAGCGTGCTTCTGTTGTGCAAACTCAGTGATAATCCTTCCATAAAGTAACTGCATTGACCCTAGCTGTAATCTACTTATTTGGATAAAAATACTTTTCATCTTTTGAGAGAGCTTCCTATCCAAAGTGAAATATGATCAGACACCTGCTGAAGCTCCATGAACAATTTTTAACTACAGATACAAGCTGATCCAACAGCTTCACAATATTGCTTCAGGACAAGCAAAGCTAATTTAAAATGTTGCTTGTCAATGTTATCTTCTGCCTACTGCAAATTATCTAAACATCAGAACAGGACTACTTGTCTTCACAAAAAAGATTGGCTGCTGATGAGAAAACAAATACACGCAGAAAAGGTGCTAGTAAAATTAATATTTAAGTATGTGAGTAGACTGGACTATTAAATCTTCCTTTCCTAAAGTTCCCTTTAGGAAATTTAAAGCCATGACTTAGTGGGTGAATTCACAAGCAACATCAGTAGGTTAATGACTAAAGCCCAAGAAGAATAAACAATGAAGAGGAGCTATGAACTTTTCCTCCTTAAATTCTCATCTGAGTCATTTATTCACTCTGATCAAATCTGTTTGGTAAGCCAGATATGCAGCTTTGTCTTTCCATACTTAGAAGATGGAGGTTTCTGGAATCAGTCAAGGTCTGAGACACAAATGGATGTTGACTATTTCAGAGCATTATGCTCAAAATCTTGTTTATAGGGAGAGGAAAAAAAGCCAAGAATTTAACATTAGTAAAATGACCTAATTTGTCATTATTATTGAAATCTTGGGCCTAATCCAAGGCCCAAGATTATGAGTACATATGTACTTATTACCAGGAAAAGAGAAAAATTCTTTGATTCAAGAAAGTTTAAACAGTAATACAGTTAAAATTGTTACAAAGAGAATTCTTAGTTTCTTTTCCTGATATTAAGCTCACACTTCTGTGGTTCAAAAGGCATGTGGTGTCACTCTGGTGTTGGCAGTGGAGGATTCTATAGCTACTTACCATCATCTGTCAGTGGGTTCTTCTGTCTAAAACTCACTTGAGGTCATTTCTATACATCTGGTACATTTGTTTTTACAGTTTGCTTTCTCTTCATTGGCCTGCAGCGATACAGGACACTGAATTTACAGAGGTGGTGGGGTTTATGGAGTTGTGATATATTTTGTTCTCTTTGTTATCCCTAAACTCAGTTTCATCCAGTTCCAGGTCTTCATTTCTTTAGCTGACCATAAGAAATTCATTTCTGAGGGGTCTGAAGTGCCCCATATCTAGTCATCTCACAACAGTGCTCCTCTACAGTGCACTCTGGACACTTCTAGGGTTTATCCATCCCCAGACATCTGCTACCATTCCAGGACTGTACTTCTCTACACTGCATCATTCTGTTAGATAAGAAATATCTTGTTTCACATAAACTGTTTCCTTGTTACAGATATCTGTAAGAAACTATTGCCATACTGTACAATTTCTTTTTTCTAATAAAAAAATGAGGCACAGATACCTGGTCAATTACAGAAACAGCTGCCACAGCTAAATGAAGTACAGCAAAGTACAAGAAGGTCAAGAAAAGTTCAGAGAAAGCAAGTCTGATGTGCCTCAGTCCTGAAGCCTTCAAACTTAGTGCAAAATTTGCAGCCAGCTGCAGTAGAGAAATTACAGTGGAGTGTGGCAGGGCTGCACAGTGGCAAGAGAGATTTCTGGCATCAAAGCTGGCAGAAGATTCTGATGATGACACATTAGCCAAGGTACAAACTGAGCTAGAGAACTCACTAACACTATCTATGTGACAGCAAGGCATTGAAACAACTGATGCAAAATGATAAATATAAGCTCATATAATTATTTTTTTTAATTAAGAGCTTGATAGAAGTTATTTTCTTATACAGGTAATGAACTATGAGGCTTAAAGCAAACAAGAAGTTCTAGAATTCAGTAAAGAAAGGATCCCAGAAAGCTAGTGAGTGTTTTTTATTAAAGACCCTTTAATTTGATATTTCTGCTTTAAAAGATAAACTGGATAGGATACAAACAGCAGGCTTCATTGAAAGAAAACAGCCTAGCAGTGATAAAAGCAGACTAATATAGAGATGAAGAGGATTTGAACACTTTATTTCAAGGGATAAACTTTTTATAATGATTTCTGTTGAAATAATACTGAATTTTGAACTAAAAGAAAGTTCAAAGAAACATTTTAGAGTGTGAGACAAAGTGGTTAATGCCATTTTCAAATGTCATAGCAGGTACAAATTCTCTAATTTTAATTAAACTAAGGAAAAAAATCTAAAAGAAGAGGCTATCAAGCTGGAACAAGCCTGGAAGGATTTAAAAGATGTGTAGAGATGGTGCCTATGGACATGGTTTGGTGGTGGACTTGGAAGGGTTAGGTTAATGATCAGACTGAATGATCTTCAAGGTCTTTTTCAACTTAAACTATTTCATGGCTCTATCTAATTCTTCTATTGACAAAATTAAGTTGCTCTCACTTTTTAATAAGTGCTAGACATACATAGCATCAAAATGAAGACTAGGCAAATTGTAGTCTGCTTCATCTTGTGCATCACCAAACACACATACAGTTGCTATCAGGAGTGAAAATATAGCAAACCTACTTTGCATGTCTGAAAGAATAAACAAATTAAGTCTCAGTCGGAGTTGCAAGTTTCTCTGGTTTCAGATTCTGATGTTTAATATGGTAGAGACATATTGCAACACACTCCTTTCATTAGGTGCCTTTTCCTCAATATTCCTCCAATTCCTCAATATTATTGGAGAAGGCTAAGGTCTTACAAGAATACAATCTGCTATTTCCTCTTTAAAATACCTAAGTATGATACAGCCTGATGAGTTATTCAACAGAATTATGAGTAGGCTGTTTCTCACCTTTTGTTTTCTCCCTTTCATGCCATCACCTATTTGCATTTCTTATATTAATGTTTGAAGCTGACACTTTTGAGGCTGAAATCATACTTTTTTGGTTCAGTAGCTTCTAGCATATATAGTTGATACATAAATTAAATGCATTACATTAAAACATGTGTATTAAGAAATGGCTTTTTTCTTTGTAAATGAAATTTTGCTAGATGTTATTTACATTAATTGTGCTTTGAAGACAGATCAAAGAGGTCATGACAGGGAATAGCAGAGGTTTTTTTATTTATATGATAAATGAAAGCATTACACATAAACACATACAGAATATTACCTACTCCACTAAATACAAAACTGTAGGAACAGAGTCCTGAGACATAAACTCAAGCCAAACCTGCACATGCACAGCTATTCCAGTAAGACATCTGTGGGCATGAAAACTGACAAAAAATGTAACAGCTATGCAATTATGAATATTTTTAAAATTTGAATTCATTTAAGCATTAGGAGATATCTGTATAAATATCCCACTGTTTTCTCAAATTCTAAGAGAAATTGCTTTGCCTTTTATCTTTAACAAAATAAATGGCTATAGCAAAAACAAAACTGGTTGTTTTGGTAAAATTAAGCAAATTTTATTTAGCTGTATTTGACCTCTGTTCTCTTAAAGAACTGCTTCAGAGGGTGATTTGAAGTGAAAGTTTTATTTACTGAACTCCTGAAGAAAGACATCCCTTTTTCCTGGGACACAGATAAAATCTTCAGGCTCAGTATGGGAAACTACTGACCAGGGCATTCATCCTATGAAATACCAAATTTTAGCAGTCACTAAAATGTGGATTTATTCAATGTTTAAAATTGCAATCAAAATCTTCTGCCCAAAGAAAGAAATATTACTAACAAAAAAAAAAAAAAAAAAAAAAAAAAAAAAAAGTGTTGGAGCTGTCTTTTAACTGACTTTTCAGGCTCAGAAAACAGCTACTGTTGTAAGAGTCAGAACATATTAATTTTGATGACTAAAGTTACTAGCAGCCCCTATCAGAAGTGCAACCTTATCTTCTTCCTACTGCCTCTGCATATTTTTGTCCCATTCAGGAGGACTGGCAAGCATCTTTTTGGCAAATACAGTAATTAAATAGCTTTTGTAGGTTTCAGTTTCCACATTAAAACTGATTGGAGTGAAAGGAGACGAAAGAATCAGGAAACAAATATATTAAAGCAGATTATTCCAGTAAAACACTCAAGAGGAGGTTCTTTTTGTGTTGTTTGCATTGCTTAAATTTGTAATCTGAAAAGTGATTACAACCACAAGGTACTCTAAGCAGTTTTCTCACCATCCTTACTTTTTGCCATGGAACTCAGCTCCATGCCCTTCTTCCCCTCCTCTCTTAAAGTATTGTGCAACATTTACAAAATTAGTAATTCCCAAGTTTCAAGAGACGGATGTCACAACTTTTAAAAGAAATATTGTAACAGACACCATATGGTATTTTTTTTCTTCCTCACACACATGAGCTTCCAGAGGAAATATAATCAACAGTCAGGAAAACAAATTATACTTTAAGTATATAAAACACTAAGATTTTTAGATTTCTCATATGCCAGACAAAAATACTTTAGCTATCCAAAGAATCTCAGTTTAGTTTTATGAAACTCTCAAAAAAAAAAATTAAAATCCATAGATTATATTTATATATCTCTCAGTGGCTAACAGCAATTTCCATTTCAATTGTCAAAGAAGATACTTAGATGTGATTTGGTCAGAATGTGAGAGTTCTTTATTTAGTAGGGACAAGAATTCTGATTTGAGTAGGTGAGGACATGGTAAGGTCTAGAGGGCAGAAATAAACTAAACAAATTAGACTGAAAATTATTTAAGTGTGATGATAATGAACAGTGAGAACAGTTTATCTAAAGATGTGCTTGAACTGTTCATCATCACAGACTTCAAACTGAGTGGCTCATTTTCCTTGGCCAGAAGTTAAGAGCAGGATGTGAGAACTATGGCAAAGCTCTGTGGCCTGGGTTATAGAAGAGGTCAATGAGCATCATTATATTGGTTTCTACTGAAAACAATCTCTCTACACTTTAATTAAAGCTGAAGAACATGCCTTCCAGGAGCACGCCTTGATGGCTGTGCTACTGAAACACATTAAGAGTTCTCATTCCTCAGAAAACATGAAAATTAAAACTCTCCTTAAAGATCAGTGTGTGGGGAAGAAAAGAGTTCAAAAGGAGCAAGCTCCAGATCCACACAGGAATTTTTAACCCCCACAGCATGTCCATATAACTACTTTCTTACAAAGACAGTAGTCATTACTTCCTAATACAAGAAAGCACAAGACCCCTAAAAGAAAAAAACAAAACCACAATGTCAAAAGTGGCATTCATTTTCCAAGATCTACTGGAAAAAAAACAAGAATACACTGGACATCCCAATAAATTTTAAAAGATGTACCAGCCAAGAAAACTTCTGGCACTGTGGGACACATCAATTGTGACTGTTTCAGTGCAGGCTGAGCAACAATGCTAAAAAATTTGGAGAAAAATCTCTTCTTGACAATGATAACAACTTTCAATTAACTTGATTCTCTTTCTAACTTTAGAGACATGTCTGCTTAGATAGTCAAATTTTTAAACATTTTCAAAACTCAAATTCTCTTAAACTGGTAAATTCTTTTGTTTCTGTGCATGACCTTTAATTTAAAGTAATTTTTGCTACGATTACATAATGGCAACAGGATGGCAATATTTTTTCCATCAGGTAAAAGGTTTAAATGGATAAGATTTCAAGAAGCTGCAGAGAGTCATGATTTTAATATTAGAGTTTAGAGCTATTTATGTTATTGTAAATTTCAGCAGCGAATACAAAATAAATCTCACTTAATGCAGTGAGTGTGCATGGAAAAGTATTTACTAAAATCCTCTTTATGTAGCTGTCTTTTCCATCAGCTGAATAGCTTTGGTAATGCATCAGCAACATCACCTTGAAAAGTAGCTGGGGGGTTTTAATGACCAATATTGATCTTATTTGCAATCTATCACTCTGCAAGTGCGCAAGCTCATCATCCAAGAGCATTCTCTTACCATCCCACATCGGTTTACACAGTGTTTGAACTTGCCCTTGGTCATGGTGAGAATGCCACATGCTTGCAGAGGCAGTTTTGGCTGAAGTCAAAGGAAGCCGGTTTATGAGCGTGAATGTAACACGTACACTATGGTTGTTTACTGAAACACCAAGGGATAGAATAGACTACAACTATTTCACTTTAAAGGGACCTGCAGTGGCCAGCTACTCTTACTGCCTGACCTCTTGAGGGATGACCAAAAGTGAAAGCAGATTATTATGGGCACTATCCAAATGCTGTTTAAACACACAGAATTACTGGGCATCAACCACCTCTCTAGGAAGCCTGTTGCCATGTCCAACCACTCCCTCCATAAAGAAATGCTTCCCAATGTCCAGTCTAAACCTCTGCTGGTGAAGTTTTGAGTCATTCCCATGCATCCTGCCACTGGGCACCAGGGAGAAGAGTCCAGCACCTCCCTCTCCTCAGGAAGCTGTGGGGAGCAATGGGGTCACCCCTCAGACTCCTCTCCTCAAACCAAGACAAACCCAGAGTGCTCAGCTGGTCCTCACAGGACAGGCATCCAGCCCATTCACCAGCTCACTTCCCCTCTTCTAGAGGCATTCAAGAGCCTTCATATCCTCCTTAAATTGCACACAGCACTCACCAGCACTGAATACAGCAGGATAATCACCAGTTTTGAGCATATACTGTGATTCTTGCAGCCCAGGATGCCATTTGTCGTCTTGGCTGATGTGCCACACTGAGCTGGCTGCAGCTTCCCCTGATGATGCCTCTGGAGGAAGAAGCCTTTTCAGTATCTCTCCTGTAATACTGAGATGATCTGACATGTTTGTGGTTAAGTATATAAAAAGATTACAGCTTTTAAACAGGGGCATGGGAATTGTGTTTATCAATGCCATCAGCATCAATGACAAATATGTTTAGTCTTAGCTCATTCTGGGCAGATTCTGATATGGCCGTTCACACTCCAAGCATCATATAAATACCACATGCCACAGATTTTAATCAATAATATTGTTAGCCAAATTCTACATATTGGTAAGCAGATTTGGTGGAAAGAGCAATAAAAACATTTGTATTTTGAAAAAAAAATTAAAATATTTATCTGAAGCTTTAATAATAAAAAATCTTTAAAAATCACATATATGCAGTATGATGAAGTCCCAGTGTCCTATTTATTAACAGACATGCCTTCATTGGGAATTTTTTTTTGCTAATTTTATCCTTATGTTAAATATAAATTAGTGTTTCACAATTTCATTAATTACACAATTAGTTTTGTGTTTATCATTTGAGTTTACTTTCCACACCCAAAAAGATCTAAGGTACATAGTAAAAAATCCATATGCATTTCTAATATTCTTCTACCACAGTTCAAGAAAATATCTATTTAAATTTGTTTTAGTAATGACAGGTGTCTGAACATTGTTTTGACATTTTAGGTAAGTATAATAGTAAGGTTGTGATACTAACATGTGATATTAAGGTTCTCAAAAGCAATTGTCTGTTTACTTCCCACTGAAAAATAAAAAAATAAAGTGAAGTGACTTTAGCTAGCATGTCTGACTGCTGAGAACAAAGTCAGGGTCTGAAATAAAATGTGATTATTACTTCTGAACAATGATTATAACATCCAAAATCAGAATTATAACTTCAAAACTCACAGCTGTGCTTTGGAGGTGGGAAAGTAAGCAAGTGCCTTATAGCAGCGCATTTTTACTGCTCACGAGGAACAGCATTGCATTGGGTTAAACACTGTGGCACTCAGACTCAACAAGTAATTACACACAGTTTTAGTTTCCAGATGATGATATCAAACACATACTGCACGTTTTCCTAAGGGAAGTTCTTAGTAGCTAACATGTTTGGAGTTTCCCCATTTATTTATTATTGATTAAATAGCTTAATCCTGTTCTATGCAAAAATACAAGAAAATAAAAAGGAGACTCTATAAAAGTCTTCTGTGTGGCTCTTGAGTTCAAAGCAAATTTTCCAGCTGAGTTATAAAGCCCTGGAATGAATTTCCAATGAAAATGCTAACAGGCCTTTAGCTACAGTTGTGCTAGCGGGTGTTGCTAAAACAAATAGAAAACCCTGTGAGTGCCAGAAAAGCAGCCCATCATTAGAGGCACTTTTCTAGAAGCTTTTTATTATATCTGGGTGATGATAATCTTCCCACCAGTGGGCATGCTGGGTTTTGGCACACATCAAGCTTGTCAGAATCATTTTACACATTCCAAACAGCAGGCAGAATAGACAATAACAAAAGAGAAAAGAAACTTTCTCAACATGGTGTGCATCTTTGTTCTCAGGAGTTGCTATTGCCTTTTGATGGGGGAAACAAAGAACCATTTAACCAAACCACTATGCCTATTAGAGCCATTGACTCAAGTTCCTGAGGGGATACCAAAGGGTTTCTGGTCCACCCTCAGCTCTGACAGAAGAGGGCAGAATCAGGTTTTTGTGTGAAAGTGGAAAACAGCATGCCCAGTAGGTTCTTTCCAGACCCTAAACCAGTCAGTTACAGCCATGTTTTTTTAGCAAAAAAACAGTTTTATCTTGACATTAGGATATAAACATATAAATTCAGTCTTGCAGAGGAAGACAGTACAGGACACAGTTACTGAGTCACCCACACAGATCACCCTTTCCAGCAAAATCAGCAGGTGCCACACTCAGTGTCAAAATAAGGAGAATTTTTATCCGGTGTTCCCAGTTTTATCCAGAGCAGACAAAACATTACATTTTACAACACTTAAACACAGTATCACCGCTGAAGGAGACAAGGAAATGATACAAGGCAGTCATGGGAACTGTGACCTAATCCAGCAAAGACTCAAAAAGGCTGCTCACAGTGAGATGTACAAGTCTCCTAAGAGGTATTGCAAGGGTTAGATCAAACTAGAAGCAAAATCAGGAATGACACTGGACATTACTGACCATGTTCCCCATCATAGTTGATGCACAGCTCCATGTTATGTCACCTTTTTTTGGGTGATGTTAAGGACACAATGTCAGACAGCAAGCAATAATGAGATTGTTCTCCCACAGAACAGGAGGAGAGAAAGTCAAGGTAAAACCTGACCTATTCTTAAATTAAATTTAGCATATTCACTCTGGAAATGACTGAGAAATATCCAATATAGGTCCTCACAAAGCTACTGGCAATCACTTTCAATTTTTCAAAATGTAACTAACCAACAGATACTTGGAAGAAAATCACACAGACACCAAAAAAAGCTGTATGTCATGGGTGCCACATCCATGATGAATATTTTGCTTCTAGAAATCATGCAGAGTTCTCCTTCATTTCCAAAATGAATTTACTTTTTCATACTGAAATGCACATTATTCATAATGGCTAATTGATGCAAAAGACACTATGAAGTGTGAATCTGATTTCAAAATTTGCACACATGATTTCTCAGAATCACACATATACATGAAATGAGTGAATTCATTCACTATGTTCCCTGAATTAATATCCCCTGAGGTATGTAACATGTTTCTGTTCTAGGATTTAACTAAAAGTTGCAACAATTGACAGAACTGGATATTTACTCTTTATCATATTAAACTCAGTATGGATTATTTCTTTCAAATGTGGCATCACATTACAGTTGTTGTGCTGCTCTTTATTCACACACATTCCTTCCCACACTTTTCACTAACAATGCCTGCCCAGACACTGAACTTTTTAAATGCCAATATACCTTCAGGCCTTCAGACCCAGTTTTTCAGATGGTAGTACATGGAGGAAGCTTAAATTCCACGACCCTGAGCCTGCCATGATTCTTTTTGAATGACCATTATGAAATGTATAACTTAAGAATTTACATTAAGATAATATTTCCTCCTTTCAAAGCAGAATTTTTTTTTCACAACTCCATACATCCAAACACACTTTTGTTGGCACATTTGCTTCCAGGCTTTCTGCTTACCTTTTAGAAATAATGGGGAGAAGAAAAGAGAAAAAAAAATAATAAAAGGAAGAAAAAGCTGCTAGATTAAGTCTTCCTAAACTTCTCCCAACTGTATATATTGCTTCTGCTTTATATATGAAGACTTAGCTTGGAGGAAGTCTCTAATGCTAATTTATAAATCCTTGAAATGGGGGGTTTAGAACAGAATGTTAATATAACTAACTATATAGAGATATGCTTGCAGGCACTGCTATAATGAAAGAAATAATTACATCAATAAAATTATATTAGTTTGACATTAACAATTTGCCCAAGCAAACAATTCCAAATGACTAACAAGCACTATAAATATGACTGCTGTCATAAATCAAAACTGCCCATAACCTAAGTTCATGCAGCCCCTTGGAAAAATATAAAAAGAAAGTATCATTAGCAATATTAGGAATTTCATTAAGTACAGAATTATAAACTTTGTCTAGATCTGAAAATTTAATCAACCATCATGCTTGTAAGACTAAAAGCAAAAAAAAAAAAACAAAAAAACCCCAAAAAACAATCTTATAGCTCTTTGATTGTAGTTATTTCTGCACATAGGAAATTATAGTAGCATTATTAGCTTTGTGGAAAAATTTCACCTACACATTACAAGATCCAGTTTCTCACATCAACTGATACAGTGTTTTGTGATAGCAGTTTTCTGTTTCTTAAAGATATTTTTCTCTACATATTCTTTAAGGGGTTGCAAAATATAGTTGAAAAACCTTGAGTAAGTTTATCATATGAACGTTTTTGTAAAATCAGAAATACAGATTCAAAAGTTGAGAGTCCAGAGATTCTTCTGCCCACACCCATTGAAAAGTCTACCTTCTCCATTGATATAGGATTTTCTTTTGTTAGTCTGGTTTAAATTAGAAACAAAACTCCTAGAGCTAAATCCACACTATCTCATCTGTAAATTTGCTAGAGCATGTCCCAGGAATAGGAATATAGAAAAATCCTAATACATTCAGAAACAGATTTGCTGAATATAAGCTTGTGAACAAGTCTCAGCATGGGTTAAATGGTCACCTTTGCCCAAAAAACACATGGCTACCAATAAGCTAGTGAGCTATGAGAGCATTTCTTTTCCAGCTTGACCTAAGAAAACAGGCACCACCACATTAAAAAAAAAAAAAGTAATAAGTATAATAATTCTCAAATCAAAAGCCAAATACATTTTCATAAATATTTGTAGCTGACAGTAACACCTGCCAAGTTAGGAGAATATTTTGTTGAGTGAAGAGGACAGTTTCTGTTGGAAATTTGGCAACAGTCTGTAGACACTACCAAACAATTTACAATACTTCTCTGGGAGTATTTCCAAATATACTGTATTGATGAGATGATGAGCTGTTATAAAGTAAAGCCTAAAAACAAAATTAAATTCAAAAGCATTTCCCACTACTTTCTGAAGGCCTCAATATTTTTCAAGCAGTTATTAGAGTGGAAGCACAATGAGTTTTTCACAATCTGGCCCTTCTGTTATGGATCGCTCTCGATTCCAGGGCATTTAATTTGTGTAATGCATGATGATGATCTATGATATGCAGCATCATCCCAAGCAGAACTAGTGAACTCTCTTTTTTCACTTTGAGTAGTGCAACCAGAGGGAAGCACACAAACAAAATAAAGAGCTTTAGCATGGAAAATGTGTTGCTACAGTAAATTGATGTGTTAAATTGTATTGACAATTCTCCTCACACTGATAAATATCTTCCTGACCTGCACCACTATTACATAACAGACCATTGCCATGCACAGCCATTAACACAGCTATCTAACCTAAATATTACCTTCTTCTCTTGCAAGTACATCAAATTTTCTGCCAGTGCAATGATACTTGAACTAGAAAGACCAATGTATTGAGGCAGTAGACAACTATATCCTGCTGAAAAGCTCAAAGGACAAGCTCAAGAAAGAGAAAAATTTCAAAACAGGTCTTATGTCAGGTAATCATTTACAGCACTGTCATACTAATGGCTACAGAAAAGCAGGGGAGCAGTGACAATAGGTGCATTCATCTTGCTACAATGCTAGAAAAGCTCCACCTGTATCCCCCTGCACTCTGTCTCCTGCTGTCCCCTGACAAGTGCATCCCATGACAGTGGATCTGATAGTGGGGACATTACCAATCTGTCATCCCTTCTTCCTGAAAGGCACCTTGACTGCAAATAATGACTAAAGGAGAGCAAGAAACTACCTCTGGCCTCCAGCCACATACAGGTTTCTTTGTTATGATGCTAAATTCACAGTTATCTACTGAATGGCTCTAAGGAAAAGATAAAGCATCTTAAAACTCATTTTGCTAGCTATGTAGATATATATGTATATATATGTAAACGTATATAAAATACATTTGCACTTCAACAATAGTTTTGTAAATATTTGCAATCTTAAACTCTTGTGGCAATTCATAGTAGCAGGACAACTCTTGTTGTTAATGATCCTCATAATCAATGTGGCCAAAAATTACTGTGGAAAAAGGAGGTTCCCCACTTTTAAATCCTACTTTTTAAATCCTTTTAAATTAAATTTCATGGTATTCATAGGACTACTACAGTTAAAAGCTATTTGTACTTGTTTTCTGCCAAAGACTGTAACCAGATTTTTCAGGATTGTGACATTTCACTTTGTATCTAAAATGAAGCAGAATCATGAAAGCTTTCCATTCTCTGTCATGTCTATGACATCACAGTCAAAAAATACTGAAGCAAAACAGATCTACCTTGGGCTGACAACACTGAAGAGAGTAACAATCTGCTGAAAAATCTGTGCCTTAATCCTTTTTTCTTCGATAAGGAAGAAGGTAATACGTCCACCTGTATTCTTCTATTAAAAGGCTGTTGCTAAGTTTTCCTGTAATTTTGAGATGCCTTTGCAGCAATTATTGCAATGTGAGTGATATGATAAATTTTGACAAGATTTTGAAAATTTACTCCTCCTATCTTTACGGTTTTTTTCTTTTTAACAATATGTCTTTTGTTGTGCTTTTGCAATCCCATAAAATTTTACGGACAAGTTATTTATTACAGCAAAGTTTAGCTTGGGGATTTCTATTGGTATGAGGTTTACAAATGGAGATGAGATGAGATGAGGGAGAATGTTCATTGTCATGATAGTGTATTCTCCCCATAATGATAATAATAATCTGTCCCATCTGTCTAAATCTAATCTAATAGTGTTTATGAGTGGTTGAAGGCATATTTTAATTAAGTCTTGTTGTTGCACTGGTATGTGTTTTAGTCCCTTCAGGGATCATTTAAATTTCCAGTTTTCAATATAGGGTATGCAACCACTACATCATGTGAGAAGCAGCCTGGGCTTGAAGCAGTTAATTTTGCATCAGAACTACAGGATCTATAAGCCTAAAACAAAGATCTAAAACAAACATTTCTGGAAGAACCGAGGTTCATTGCTCATACCCCAGAAAATGTTTTTGTCTGCCAAGAGTCAAGTATCCAAGGTATAATGTGAACAAACAGTTCATTTTTATGTTGTTTCCATTTTAACTGAGAAATTATTTCATAGAAGCGTATTTTGTAAAAATGGATTTTTAAGCATATCTTTTTCTTTTCTAAATCCTTAGAAGCTCCTTACCTAAAACACACTGTGACAATATTTCTCATAGATATATATAGATATCTAAAATATTCTCTAAATCCTTGCAAACTTCAGCTGTTACCCCAACAAGATAGGCTGTATTCCAACAACACAGATCAAATCTACTAGATTAAACTACATGAAAGCAAGGCAGTTACCTAAACCAGAAAGTTTTAGCTTTTGAAGGAAACTCCTGATCTTTAGCCTGCCCAGGCCAGTGTATAGATTAAAAGCACACTGAGGGCACCCTCAAAACTGATATGACATTTCTCATGTCCAACCTGCTCACTCAAGCTTACAATGAATCTTTACATTTGCGCTTCCATCAAAGACAGCAATTTAAAAACTGCTGATTCTTCCAGTCACAGGTTACCTCCATGAGCACATATGTACAGGTTGTTCAACTTCCACATTTTAAAAAGGACAGTGATTACAGGTGGAAAGAACTTCGGTTTAGATCTTAAACTTGTATAAAAGGGAGATCTCTACTGAAGTGACCTCAGCTTTATTCACATGCAGGCACTCCACACATTCCATACAAAACCATAAACCTACTCTTCATATGCATATGTATACATATGAATATACTTCATATGTACACACAAGTACAACAAATGTATATATACTGTTTAATTTTAATAATATTGGAGGTCCCACAGTCTGGGGAGATAGGAGTAGCTTAAAACTTTTATATTAAAAATTCTATTCTACTGAAATCACTCAGAAACACAGAGTGCCACTATCTAATCTAACCTTACCTGTGCAATTATAAATTGGATGTCTGGTCCAAACCAGTCATTATACTGTTTCTGCAGTCAATAGAGACACTTGTGCCACTGCAAAGGATGTCTCATGGCAGCTGAAATAAATGCACATATGGGTTAGACTGGCCTCTTAGATACTTCTGCATCTCTGCTGACTTCATAGCAAGTCTCTGAAGTGAAGTTAAATGGGGAAGTCAAGCTGGATAGAACAGTCAAGGACTAGGTCTGACTGCCTTTGGAAGGCATGATGGATACATGGAAACAGTAATAAATCACTCCTTTTGGAATCCATAGGAACTTTCTTATGGACCTGAGCAAGAATCAGATATCCCTTCCACTCTTACTATATCCACTGATGATCTTTCATATGCCTGTTTACTTATGCATGCTTTTACACCCTTTAAGAACATTCAAAACATGGCAAATTTGTGCTATACATTCAGTATAAATAAAGTAGTAAGGCAAAAATTGACTGGCAAGTAAATGCTTTCTTTCAAGCTTTTTTTCATTTGCTTATTTTGCTGTTCTCACTTTAATGCACAGGACTCACTGTCATAAAAAAACATGTCTAATTAGCGTGCAAGCACAAAAATTATTTTAAAAGGTTTTGCTTCTAGCCCCTAGTTCTACCAGAGAAATAGATGGATCTCTTCCTTTCATGTTTTCTTGTTTTGTTTAGGTTTCTTTAAGGCATTAAAAATAACCTGAGAATTGGAGACTGTAAATGCTGCTACTTCAGCATTAAGTATCTTGGGTCAGCAAGGTTAAAACAGTTTAAATATTCACAGAGAAAAAGGATAGAACAGGGACAAAGTAACATAAGTTCTTTAATTGTACCATGTGCTGGTTTTACTGCTGGAATATTTTGAGGATGTCAAACCATGGACTTAGGAGAACCAGTGGACACCTTTTATCTAGACCTTTCAAAAGCTTTCTATGAGATTACTGGAAAATATAATGAGATTTTTATCTTTTTACATAAATCATCAGGAAAAACAGTACACAGGGTTAAGTGTTAGCATTGATAGACTGGATATCACCCCCTCACACTGCCAAAAATTGCTCAGAATTATTAACAGTCTTTATTAATTTTTGAGGGCCCTCAAAGCTTTCGTACAAGAATTCTTATTAATGCCCAAGTTTGCTACTGTGCAGTCACAAGAACAGATAAAATAAACAAGTGTATCGTTGCAGAAGTTCTGACAATCCAAAACATCAGAAAGCCAAAGACTTATACTAAATATTCTTATAGTATCTGGTAATTTTATGTGCAGCAGACTGAGAATTTCCTTTTAGAATTGTATATGCAAAGATTTACTACAACAGAAGAGAAAGGAAACAACTTTCAATAATTAATGATAAAGACAGGATATTTGTTCTTTTACTGTATAACCACCGCACTACAAATTCAGGGGGAGGCACCTATTTTCCAAAGTAATGCTTTTCATTTTGTCTAGGAATGTTGTCTAAATAACTTGTCACTGGAGGTTTCTTAAAAAAATAGAACCTGAAGAACAGGATTCCTACCAAGATAGTTTAAAAAAAATAGTTCACTGTGTTAAATTACTGGACAAAGTGACAAGGCTTTTATTGTTTTTTAATAACTCTACTGTTTTCTTAGGAGATGATGCAGAACCAGTTATAGTTATAAGACCAATTTAATTACAGAAAACAACAAATGATGAGTTGAGTATAATACTACTGTGGTTGATTTTGTTCCATTTTTAAGTTACAATATCATTTCAACAGTGTAATCCTCCAGGATTGTTACAGGCAGTGCTTTTTCCACAAAATAAAGATAGTGAGAAAATGTGATAATTAAGTATTCCATAACCAAAAAGAAAACCAAACAGAACTCCCCCAAGAGCACTCTGTAAACATTTCTCCAGAACCCTGATGACACTGTTTCCCTTTTTGTTGTTATATTCTAGATTGGAAGCCAAGTGAATTTTGTATAAAGGTTTCCTTATCACATCACCAACAGCAACAGTTGCATGTCCCAATACAACACATGGAGAAAGCACATATTTCCAAAGCAGTCCTTCCTTCCCCTGCTTTTGCAGTAGCAGATCTATGAAAGTCTTGCTATGATAGTTTCAACCCTGAAAATGACACACAATTGTCTGAAGATAGTGCTGGACCTGGTTAGTACTTCAGAGGCTGATGTCCAGAAAAATTTCCAAGCACAACTGGCCAACAGCAATACCACATGGCCTAAAACATTAAATTTATGTCCACACTCTGAAGAAGGAGAAATTCTGGACTGTTTTATTTCCCATTATTTTTCAGTACTACTGACACACAAAACTGTAAGAATTTCAGAGAAAGGCAGCAAGGGTGACCAAAGGCCACCATCCCTAAATGTTCTAGGATTCTTCTGAAGAAGGATAAGGATGGATGGAAAGGAAGAAGGGAAAAAGAATGACTGGAGGACACTTTTTGTAGTAGAGTTCTATAAGATCATGAAAGACATGCAGAGACTGGGTAAGGGGCAGAAGCTTATTGCTTCTTCCAGTAAAGGGCCTAAGGAGCAGCAGCTGGAGCTAAGGAATTTCAAAGCTATTAAAGAAGGGAATTGTTCATATAACATCATTACACTGTAGAACTCCCTTCTGCCAGATTGTTGTAGCTTTAAGCAGCTCACACAGGTTTCAAAGCAAAGAGCCTAATGTAGGAGAAAAAATACAAGAAATAAGCATTGAATCTCATTGAGATGTAAATTATTAGAGAGATGGGGAGATTCATACACGTACTGCTCTTTACTTGTCCCAGTTTTGCATGCTTCCTTAGATTACCTGCTTTTAACTGCTGCTGGAGAAGGGATTCTGACCTACAAGCCTTTGGCTTAACCTAGCACAACTATTCTTAGAGGGCATATGAACGTGCAGATATTACCAAAAGCTCATTGTAGTTTCAGATTCACAAATAACACCAAGCAGCACCACTCACCACACATGAATTTCAACCCTCCCAGCATATCCATGTAACCTTAACTTGCACAACATGTGGACTCTCAGGTGGTTTGTATGATCTCCCACTTGTATTACTTTCCTCACTCTAAGCAACCACCTCATGTACTCATATTTAAAGTCTGGATACTGAGCAATATAATCAGTTATATTGTTATAATCCTTACTAAAACTAATTTGAAGCCAAAATCAATGGTCCATAGTAGCATGATTATGTAATTTCCATAAAAAGGGAAAAAAAAAAATCACTAAAACAACCCAATTTTGCAGCTGTACAAAAACTAAAATGCCACCAGTTCAATCAGTTTATCTGTTGTGAAAACAAAAGTTTTCAAAATATGCCTTCTGATAGCTGCAGATAACTTTGTAATGCCATTGTGTAGGAATTCAAACTTGAACTGAAACCTTCCACCCAATGCTGCAAAAAAATATATATTTCAGATCAGTTTTCTGCCCCTTCTGATTCAGCCTGAAGTAGAACCATAGCACAGTACTGAGAGATAAAGCACATAGTTTATGGCTCTAATGAGATAAACAAAGACGTACTAGGATCAGATTTACTCTATCTTACTATTTAATCAAATTGCATGCATTTGGAAAAAAAAAGATTGCTACCTAGAAGGATTCTCATGAGCTGGTCCTAAAGGCTATCCCACTGGTAAGCACCACTAGAATAATGAAGTTCAGGCTTGTCAAGCAAATTCAATTGTATTATTTATGAATATTGTGTAAAATTGCTAATAATGGGAAAAGAGTGCATGCAATACCATTTTGCTATTTTGTTTGGGTTGTGGTTGCTTTCTTAAAACACAGCTTGAAAAATCTAAACACCTGGAAATATATTTTCTTGTAGATGTCATGCATGAACACAAACTTGTTCATTAAGGACAATAAACAAACACATACATTTCTTAGAACAGGATAAAAACCTTGTGTACACTATCAAATCAAGGGGAAATTCTAATTATGGTACTTTCATTAAAGGAAACTTCCAGCTTCCTGTAAACTTACTCAATACTACTCTTCCCTTAAAGAAGGGAAAATTCACACTGACTTCCCCCACACACACACACTTAAATAAAAGGAAATCACTCTTTGTTCTCAAAATACAAACAGATGCAAAGTGATTGAATTACTGTTGCTGGTTAGCTCCCTAAATGTTATGACTGTTGCTGTAAAAGTTTAAGAGTCCTCTGATTTGCAGAAAGAGAATTAATTGTTCCTATGAGGCATAATTAGGCTAAATGTATTCTTCCCTCAGGTCAACAGAAATAAATACCAAACTTCCAAGAGGAGCTGTCCCTTGTTCCTTCTTTTAAAAATAGATACTTCTACTTCATTTCCTTACTTTATAAAATAGTATCATCTTCTTGTGACAAGTCCACCTTTAAAATATTCAGAGAAGAAAATCCTCCTTTTCCAATAGTGCTTAATATGTTCCTATGCCTTAGATTATTGGCTTTTAAGATTACAAGGGGAAAGATTAGGAAATTATTAACCAAATTTCAAGAAGGAACTTGAATTCCGCTCTACTCTTTATGTTCTTTCACATCTATATTGTGATTACTACAGCTATGTCTTCAGTAATTATCTGTAGTATCTGAAATGAAGAACAGAGAATGAAAGATGATTGCTTTTGGTTTACATTACAACACACCATTGCATTTCCTCCAGGTCAGTGATGCTGACCTATCAATCAGAAGAATATCAGAACATCTTGATGAACTCCACCTGACTGATAAATAACATGAACACACTAAGGCAAATCACTCAGTAACTTAGACAAAGAAACTACTTCATTTAAATTGCCGTTGAAAAGTTACGAAGGCAGTTTCTAGTGAAAGGTAAAATGTTTAAAAATTGTGAATAAAAATTGTTGAAATATGTGTGCATTCTGCAACCATTGATTTTTACATGGCATGGGGAGGAGCACTCAGATTAAAACCTAAAATCAGAAGGAAATCAGGCTTTTTGCTGTCTTCAAAGAATTTTAAAGCACAAACATCAGGCATCCAGTTAGAAAAAAAGATAGCTTTGCTGAAGCCAGCACCACTACAGGATTGACTTGAGTTCAAAAGCCACTTATTACATTCTGCCCAGGACTCTTAAAAGGAAACAAAAATTTGTGTTTTCCTGATTGTATTCTTTTCCATCAGCAGAAAACCTTTGAGTATCTGAAAAATAGCATTTATCCATTGTATACCAGGAAAACCCTGGAACACACAAAATGCTTGTCTTGCCTGGAATCCAGCATGATGAAAGACATTAAATGGATCACCACATTCAACACTGAAATAGTCATTCACCCTCCAAATTATCCCTTAGATGCTTATTGCTGCACCATGTAAACAAACACATGTATTTTCCTTAAATAAACTGAAACATTCTGCTTCTCTTAGATGTCTGCACAAGTTTTCCCTCTTAAATGTCCTCAGTTAAGGAGATGTTACACTGACTGTCATGACTGTCAGTCTGTCCTAAATACCACTTGTGCAAAAAACAGCAAGACCTGAGTCTTGCTTGGATACATGGGATGATGCAAAGCCCTGCAGAGAGAAAGTACAAGCTGGGAAAGGAGAAGGGTACCAAGGTAAGTGTGACTTTCAAGACCAAGCACTGTGTGTCAACACACACAAAAAAATATACCTGGGAACCCACACTAAAAAGCTTAAAATGTCCACTGGAATCACAAATCATCTGCTAATTATTTGATCCACAAGCAAAGGAGTAGTTATAGTATGACTGAACTGCAAAGGGTATGCCAGTGAAGTTAAAAATATATCATAATTTCTCCTTATCTGGTAAGCTAAATAATAGCCCTTTTCACAGACCTTTTTTCTCTTCAGATTTACTTTATTGCAGGTACTCTGCTGCCTTTTAGCTTCTGAGAAATATTAAATATGTTTATGACAACACCTGGATGAATTTTGAGTCATACCATCCTTTTCTAATTCAAATTCTATGTTGCATATTGCAAGCCACTTCATGCTACGTTACCAAGCGACTGTTTCTATCTTTAGTGTAGAAATGGTATTTTTTATTACAGTGTATAGTTAATGAAGGACAGAAACTTCATGATTAATTTAATTTTAACCATAGAAGTAGGAGATGACTACACAAGGATGACTAGATAGGAAATTATCCTTTTATAATTGTCAATTTGTCAGTATCAGTCTAGAATTTCACTGTGAATTTGTTTTCCATTTTATTCTCTGATCTGCACCCAAGCCCAGGCATGTAACACTTATCTTCTCAGTGATCTTACCTTGTGTATTTGTATAACAACTTGCACAGCAGAGCCTTGATCAGCTTCTCCCAGGCACTGCTGTGATAAAAATTAAGTGACTGTTTTTCCTAGACAGTGTCAGGAAATGACTGCATGTAGGGTTCCATTAAACAACAGAGTCTATTAGAAAAGGATTAGAATCCCATTTTTTAGGTACTGTGTGTCAGGATCATGGTCAATCTAAATAGAAAGAAAAATATAGACCATCTCTTATGATGCTCATAATCAAGATCATAAGAAAATACCCGACAAATATTCTGCTCTTACAATTTGTCATGACCTTTCTTTAGTAACCTAAAATAAGCAAACAAACCCACAAAACCCAAGAACAAACCACCTTTTCCAAAGCTTGGGTATAAGTTTTAATACTATAAAACATTTTAATTTTCTACTTTATTCATTACCTTTATTATTTTTAAACCACTCTCACTGTTTGTATAATTAAAAAAGACAGAATTTAACATGCTTCTTCATGTAATCTTTCTTCTAGTCCTGTATTATACCTGTTTAAAAACATTAAGCATTTCCTGTACTACACAGTTTTTATCATAAAATATATTCTAAATTATGTTGTGAGTCACATGACACAGGTCAAAGACTTGCATAGCTTATCAAGCATAACTTCTGAGCTGAATTATGTCAAAAGTATCTTCCATTTATTTATTAAAATGCCACACTTTAATCATAGGTCAATGAAGAATAAAAACTTCTCATTAGAAATTAAACACCTATGAAAAATATGTCTGCATTATGATTGGTATGTAATGGAAAAAATCAGAAAAGTGGGTGATCTTTGTAATTATACAATTTCCAGCCCTATGGTAGCTGACTCTCTATGAAATGTCAACCAATGCTACAGGGCAAAAGGAAAAAAAAAGCAGAGAACATGAGGAATGGGTAATATCAAATGAAAATCTGTGTTTCTCGTTTCACATTCTGAGCATTCTAATACATTACAAGAGGTCTTGAGAATTATTGCTTTTGCAAATAAGAGATTTTAAATACAAACTAGCTCAGAAGCATGATTTTTTCTTTGCAGTGAGAAAATAATTTGTTATCCGGGTATTATTCACTTGCTCAACTACATTACTGGTAGCTACTTTTACAACATGTTATACAAATACATTTTATACAAAAATCTGCTGTGAATGAATTCTGAGGCATTAAAAACTGCGTTAGAGGACCTACAATAAAGTGCAATTTCATAGGGGAGTTTTGAAAAGTGGTGTTTCTGATATATTCTCATCTTCCTTTCCCCAAGCTCTTGCAGGAGCAAGAAATGGGAAAATGAATGTATAATGCAGATAATATATTCACATCTAAGAGGCAGGAGGTTTATTCTTCTAATACTTCTGTCAGTGATATACTGGATAAAAAGAAGATCCAAAATAACAAAGACTTATTAGTAACTAATCTATATTTCAATAAAACACAAAGGAGTAAAGTAGAATATTGCAAAGAAACATATACAGAAGAGACTACACGAGACCTTAATGAAGTAGAAGGATCTGATTTTTGTTTACAATAAGAAAACTACAGTAATATTTTCAGGACTATTAAAAAGCATTACAGGAAAAACTGCTGAATATTTTGAACTAAAATGAGTATCAAATGGCTCCAAATATCAAAAGTCTTTAAAAAAAAAAAAAAAAAAATCTCAGCATGTTGTCTTACCAGGAAAACTAAGCACAAAAATAATTTTAAATATTTCACCCTGAAGCTTTTTTTTTTTTTTCAGTTGGGGCTGCAATCATCCCTTCAATAAGATAGTTTGTTCAAAAAACATTACTAGACAATAATGATATGAACTGCTCCAGTTAGGTAAACATGAGGAATTTGGAGCAGACCCTCTCTTTTCAGAGGCTGACTTGTCCCTACATCTGTACACATCACCGACATCTTTTCCAATGTGTCATTTAGTAAGTTCTTCCTGCATTCAGTGTTATAAATTCTTTCTTTAAAGATGTATATAGCAAAGTTGTCTTCTATTCCAGCATTCTGGTTTCTATCAATGATGCAGTTCTGCAAGTTGCTACTCAAGCCCCCTCTTCTGAGAGGGTTCAATGTAAGATCCAACACACCAGCAAAGAGGGTCCCTTCCTCTCCCACACCTGTGAGATTATGAGGGGTTCAGGGAAAAGATGAAGGGGAACTTTTATCTAACCATCAATATGGGTAGAATGAATGCAAGTTTTCTTTCCCCATCTGGGAAAGGACTCAACAACAATTATTTGCATGATTGTCATGTCGAGATTAATTTTTTAGAAGATTTTCTAATGATGAGAAGCTGAAGGCTGTAAATGAGCTGTTCTGTTTTAAAGGATAATTCTGTAATTTGTGACTGTACCAGTAATCTTCCTCATTTCAAGGCCAGAGCTTTATATGCTCATCTAAGGGAACCTTCTGTAGCTTATGAGATAGTATCCTAGTTAGGAAGATCTGAGGCATACAACAAGAACAAGATGCTGAAGAAGTGTCTTTGACTAGAGCCTTGACTTGTCAATCCTCTAAATATGCTGCAAAGCACATCTTTTACAATTCTCTGCTTAGGCTGTGAAAGTAAATAGATACATACATGGTTTCTGGTTACTCCAATTTTGTTGTAATTATGAATACACAGGAGAGGCACGCTTACATTCTAGATGAATGCAGACAAAAACACTGGGGAAAGGTATAAATAAAAATATATTCTTATGGTATAGGCTTCTAAACAGCAGTAGGAAAGGGATTTTATACCCTCTTTTCTAGAAACAGAGTAGCAAGATCATTTTTTCTCTTAGTAAGGTTTTGCAAGCAGTGGAAGAAATATTCCAGAAGCTGAAAGGTGATATCCACTTAACCACAATACTCCTTCTGTAAACTAGTTAAGCTCATTGATTACTTAAGCACTGGAACAGTTCAGGATGCTATTACAATCTCTTTGCATCCAGAGTGTCAAATGGGAGAGAAATAATAACCAGACTTATAAATCTAAGAGGCTCTTGAATCCCTGCTGGGAAACACTTAAAGAAAATAAAATACTTCATTGTTTTATTTTTAGAGTCTGGAGCATGTAAAAGCATTATATAAAGTTAGTTCTTTCAGTGTGTGGAAGTGTAGCTGGATACAATTAAACATATACATCCATCAAAATAATTTTACGGGGCCTAGTCTGACTGAAACAGTTACTATTTTGCATGTTTAATGTAAATTATCTGTATTTTCACCAACAATAAAAAGGATACAAGAAAAAAGGATACAGATTCACATATAAAGAAAGGAGGAAGTTGTTCCTATCATAAAAACCAGAAAAATTCTTACCATCATCTACTTAAAAATGCAAAAGATGTAAATTTACCAGTAACCACACTACTATATTTCTGAATAGAATCCTAGCCCATTCACATTCTAACTTCCAAATCTTTAATCTTGTTCTTTTAACTCTTTTCTGGAGTGCCTAAACTGTTGTTGATACATGCATATATTTGCATTTATCTAGTCTCAAATAGGAATTAAATCCAGTATTTCCCATTGAACTAGTTGAAAACCACACTACTTCTGTTTCCTTGAACACCAGATGCATTCACCAGATACAGAGGAGTGCAAAGATCTACTGTTTTGATTCTTCACATTTCATCCTTTATAACTGGTTGAAACTTTTAAAATTTTGACCACTATAACCAAGACATCCAAGAAAAAAAGGGAATAGGACAAAAAAAGGGAAAGCAAGTCCTCTGGCCTGTAGCAGGCTTTCTCACAGACTTCTTATGGCTTTTCCTTAAAGCTTCAATGAAATAGAAAGTAACTCTTAATGCCAGATGCTTTTTTTAACATTCAGAAGTTGTTTACATTGGGTAAAGATACAAATTATAGAAAAACAAGACACATAGATAAAAGCTTATTAGTTTTACTCCTTACCTCCCTAATTTTTCAACTCAACTGTGTATGAGACTAAAAATCTGTGGACTTCTGTGAATGCCTCAAAGGAATCACATAGATTTTAACCTCCAAGAATTCAGATTTAAGAGAAGAGAACACAAAAATTAGCATTAATAACACTGAAATAATTTTTATTATATTTCACCTAGAGACCATACAATATTCCTATGTCAAATGGTTTGAGAAACCCCTTCAGAATAACTTAAACAATCATCTAACCATTCATACTCTTAAATTAAAAAGCCTATATATTAATTTTTAAAGATAAGTGATAATGGGGCTTTTGTTGGTGGACTGAGAACTGGAGACATTTTCTGATTGGTGTCCAGGAAAGAGATGCCATATTTAAAACATTCCTGACAACTGCAATATATTGCAACTCTGATCCTTCATTTTTATTTTGATGATGTCTTTAAAGAAAATTCTATTTAGAAAAGTGAATGCAACAGCAACACCAGTTTCTACTTTTACCGCCTTCTAACTACTTTTGTTCGCTTCAAAAATATCTGAGTCCCAGAGCTCTGACAGCATGACAGGCATTTTCTGCTTGCTCATCATTATCAAATAAAAAAAGATCCTGCCATGTACCCTTTCGTCACAGCAGGCCACATTACATTCTCAGTCTCACTGCACAACTCACTGTACTCGTATTACATGGGGAATAGATCCTCACAAAACTGCCTTAAAACAAGAGACAAGAATGAAATCTATTTTAAAATTTGTAACTCAAAGTGTTAGATATAATTAAATATACACAAGGAAATCTGTTAAGAGTACAGCATTTACAGAGTCATCAGGCATGTAATATGATAAATTCTAGGTAACCATTACTACTTTAACAAAACCTGTTAATTCATAGTGATCGATCAAATTTTGTTCAAAAAACTAGGATAACACACAGAAAGCTACCTCTTTGTGGTAAAGTAATATGTGAAATAAAGTTTGCATATTTTTTGTGTTGATTTATAAAGCTTAGTAAAAGATCACTACTCTTATACAGCCCGATATTTTATTGACTGCATTCCCAGATATATCACTGTAAGACTACACGTTTTCGATATGCTTGATCCTTAATTCTCAGTATATGAAGGAACAAAGATTTGAAGGAAAGGAACAGCAAGTGTAGGTTGCCTGGGTGCTTTTGAAAAGTGTGCTTTTCAATATGCACCTCACGGTTCATAATGAAGTTTCTGTCTTCCTTAAAAGATGAAGCAATTGTTCACTTTACCCTGAGTGACCTCTGCTGGCAAAATAACTTCCTGGCACACAGGTTAAAACCACTAAAAGCACCTTTGTGGTTACATCATGAACATACACACACATACAGAATTCATTCATTTTTCTTGGTGAGAGCTAGATGACAGTGAAAATTAAAACGTTTGCATGCTCAGGTAGTTATTGCCCAAGAAGCCTTGACTGGTTTTGTTGAGTTAGTCAGTTCATCTTAGTCTTTTAAAGAACTGTACAGCCAGAACTTCATTTAGAGGCAGCATTTTGAAGCAGCAGCTACTGAACAAGTAGTGGCATATGAAATATAAACCTGGATTTTATTCTTACATATAGGTCTGGAATTATACTATGGTACAGAATAGTTTCTTTTTTTCTGGAAGGCACAGCTGAATCTGGAATGCAGCCTTGTACATTTCGAAAAGGGTTTTCAGAATTCCTGAACTGATTTAATCAAGTCTTACTTAATGATTTTTTTTTAGTAAATGAAAGTCAGTCTTAGAGTTATCTCTGGTTTCATTTAATGGAGTGTAACTAAAATTTATTTATTTTGAGGCATTCCAGAATGGTACCCAGAAATATTTCTGTTCAATGCAACTCTAATTTAAAGAAAACTGCTTAAAACCATGAGATCACTACAGTCCAAAAAAAAAACCACAACTACAATATATTCATTTTCATTGTGATGCTTCCATTATTAAAATATCCACATACTACTAGATTAGAGAAGGCAAGAAAACAATTCAATTAATTAAGAACAGGTACCCAGTTCTGACATCTATCAGTAAGTATTTCTGAGACAGCACGAAAAACACCTTTATAGAAGCAACAGATATATCATGGTTTTAGTAGTGCAAGTGATATCTAAACTCTGAGGTCTTCACAAGAGAGAAGCACTCTTAGGAGTTTTGACCAAGAAAAATATTACAATTCATGACTGCTGATCACTGCAATATTCTGCCTTATTTAACAATGGCCATGAAAAAAAAAATAGGGAAACGTATCGGGTCTCTGCCTCAGCAAACAGTGAAATCTATTTATATGCAAATAAGCCATCCATTATTAGTTTGAGGAAAGACATAGGCATAAAGGAAAAAATAAAATATCACTAGAAACCCTTAATGAAATCTATTTCAAAACATAACATTTTACAAGAGCCCTCATTCATGTAATATTTGTTCACGCCTAGGAGGGAATTGGCGTGTTTTGAACTTAGATGAGAACTGATACCATGTTACCCCCCATGACAATTTATTACATAAAATGCATTTATATCCTTGTGTAGAAACTACCTCATAATTGTAAATTAACTGCTTCCTTCTAAATAAGTGTATTCTTATGCTACAAAGTAATTTTATACTCATTTGACTACTGACAATTTTAAATTATTTCCTTTTACTTTTAAATTATGAACATAAGAAGATGGGAAAATATCAATATTTTACATTTTTATTCTAAGATTATAAATTTTCAGAGAAGAAAGCCTCATTTGAGAAAACTTGATTTCATGGGTGAAAGTCCCAATTTTAATTCAGTGCCTGATATTTATGTTTTAAACAATAATAAGAAAAAAGCAAACAAAACAAGAAAACCAAACCCTTTCCTGTTATAATAAAGATGCCAATAATCTAGAATTTGTTTCTCTGAAAGAAAAATTGTTAGATAATCAGTTGTAGCATTCAGTGAATACAAGAAAAGCAGGAAATAGTTTAATGGCAACCCCTTACATTTAGAGCCTTGAATAGCTAAAGGCAAGACCAGATGTCAAAACTCTAAATACCATCTCCCATTACTCCTCTGAGTACATATTTTTCTTCCCAAAATTTGAGCTCGTGTGAACTATATTTAAGTGGAGATAGGCGTGGAAATTTTGACACTGCACTGTGATACCTTTAGAAAAACATCTTTTTCATTGTTCAAAATATTTTTTGGAATAATAAAAACATTTTTTTCAGCCAACCAGCCCAAAACCCACTCACTCTTTGAATAAACCTAAATATAAACAGGGAATTTCTCATTCTAAATATAACAGGGAATTTCTCATCCAGCAGAAGACTCTCCCCTCCAGTTACTTGCAGCCCCATCAGCTGAGTCCAGTGTAAGCCACATCCACAGGTGGGGCTGTACCTGCACAGCTCATGTGGGAGGCTCATTAAGGAGCATCTGCTGGAATATCACTTAGTGATAATGATTGATAATGAGCAACCATCAGCACAAATTGTATGGCTAATGAGCATCAGCCATGCAAAGGGGTGCTCTGAAATTTTAAACTGCCCTGATTTATCCGCCTTCCAAAGATGCCCACCACAGCAGCTTCGCACTCCTCAGCTTATATACAGATATTCACTTTTTCAGTTGCAATGGCACACTCAAATATGGGGAATGATACCCCAAAAGTGAAATTATTGAAAATTACTACTTAGAAATCTGAATGTCAATGTCATTTCTTGTGAAACTATTAAAAAAAAGCTGGGGGTCTTTAAAGCAAGCTACACAAAGACAGTTCGACTTCATTATTTTATTTAAGCATGTATTTTCCTCCATTTCAATCTTTCATTTCCTGAGTAAAATTTAATATTTAGCACACATTTTCACTGAGATTCTTCTAGACCTTCCTGAATTAATAATTGCAGACATGACCTTATCCCAATTTACAGATTAGTTCTAGCAAAGGACAGGCAACTCACTAGCTATGGTATTTTAAGAAGCACTGTAAGAAACATTGTTTCACTTTTAAATCTTAGAATTCATGAATTCATAGCAACACGTTCCAAATGGGGCATTTGCCAATAATGCTTTCACTCAAATTTTGACCTATCTCAACCTCTGGTTCCTGTGCAAGTGGTACAAAAAGAATATAAAGAACAGAAGAACAAGAATATTTCCTTAATGGGTATAATAAATCAAAATTACTCCAGTAAGAAGCAATTACAGCATATTTAACTTCATAGCACTCTTACCACTCAAGTCAATCTCTAAAATTATGTGTTAATTTTCATTCAAGTGATACGAAAAAAAAAAAGCCCAAAATTTTCCACCCAATGCACCTCTTCTTTGACCTTTTCATTGATCAAATTGTCTCATATTCCCTTAAAACCTTTTGACTACAGTGACACTATTAGAAAGGCCATAGCTATTTAACTTGTTGCTGTCGAAATCTGCCAACAATTGCATTCACAACATTACTAAGAGAGTGCATTTTTCAAAGACTGTGGTCTCTTTGTGCCTCAAACTAATGTCATACCCGTCAATTCCTTAGAACCTACAAGCTGCTCAATACCAATTACTTTTTCAACACTAATTTTAAGCTTTGAGTATAAGGTGAAGAGGAGGGTAAAAACAAAGTACTTCTTACTTAAAATTCACATTGATATATGTCAGGACTACTGCTTAATATCTTAGCATCTTATAGAAATTGGCATTTTAAGACAATGCATATCAATATGCAAATATCAATAAAAAATAGAAAATACTCAGAAACACCTTAGCCTAACTAATTCTAGAAGATTTCAAGTAGAAGGAGAAATATAAATTCCAACAAAATCACAGAGAGCAAGCAATCCCAAGATTTGTGGAAAGACTTCAGTTTAGCCAATATCAGAATTATGCAGTATCAGCCATTCAACACAAGACATCAATGGCAATGACAATAACAATCTCAACACCAAGAATTTAAGTTCTCTGCTCTCAGCTTAACTAAGTTACCACTGTACAAAAACTCTGCCTCCACAAATGGGGCTCTAAGAAGCATCTAAACAACACATTGATTAATTAGATTTTCCTTTCATTGACTAGATTTTTTTTAAAAATCATTCCACCATCAATTAAGCAGAGCTGTCCATCATGGCAATTCTCTCCACAAAAAATCGTGGACATATAATAGACAAAGTAATCATATCTGGGTGCTTTACATTAGGAAATCAGCAGTAAAGTGTTCAACAAAACGCACAACCACTCATCTTTTGTCTCCCACCCAAAAGTAATCTATGCAGGTTTTAACACCCAAAACACAGACATTAAACCTACAGATAGAGCACAAGGTATAGTAACTGAACCACTAAGACTGCAGTAACAAGGCTGACATGTTACTCTGACAGTTCCGATTACAAACCTACATCAAAGAAAGACTTACATAATTATTTAACTTCACAATCAGAGTTAAATTACTGCCCCATAAAGTCCAGGACAAAAAAATAAATTTTTAAAAAAAAAGAAAAGAAAAAGAAAGAAATATTTCTCCTCCTCTTCACATAACAGGGATATTAATGTTATTTAGACTTGCAAGCCCACTAACATGTCACTATGAAAACCCCTTCATGAAATTATTAGATCATCAAAGCCATCCTTAAAGACATTCTCTCATAAGCCAAAGAGTAAATATTCTTTAAGGTACATCCAATTTCTCCTGAAAAATTATGCATTATAATCCACCTTTTCACCCCTCAAGGCAGCAAGAATGCCACCACCAGCATGTGTACCAGACTCCCAGACAGTGATGGCATTGTGACCTACCAGGAGTGCTCATGAGTACAAGACAAAATGTTCAGTTAAGTCCAGATACACAGCTTTCTACTTAACCCACAATAATTCTTTAAGAAGTAACTTCTATTAATCAACATATAATATACTGACACAATCCCAAAACAGACATGACAAAGAAGATATTTAAAACAGCTGGATCACCAAACCTTCACACATTTCCAACATTTGCACCATAAACCTGTATTTTATCATTTATTTGCTCCATCAACTAAGTATTATACTTCTATCAGGCTGATATATGTCTACACCACTACAGATTTTATAAATGCTGTGATGAACACCTAAGGTGTAAACTTCAAAATTATCACATACAGAAAATCCACAAACACAACTGATTCCATTAAACCAGTCACCATCCAAAGTCAGTCTCAAACAAGCTGCAACACACAGCTAGGTGCTCTTATATCATCATGTTTTCTTCAGGAATAACACATATGAGACCCACCTAAATATTCAAAAATTGTATTAGTCTAAGAAATATTTTTTCTAAACTAACAATTGCAATTAATTTTCTTTACTACAAAACCCAAACAGAAACCATGTAATACCAGTTGTAACATACTACCCTACCATAGATATTTACACAATAAATCATTAATCATTTTGATCTACACTGACAGAAAGAAATCATATCAGAATGATGCCTCCTAGCATTCAAATGAATACTCCAGCTTAACTAAACTCATCATTAAATGCAAATTCCCCAAAGTCTGGAAAGCACCAAATAAAATTAATTGCTATTGTGTTAGAAATGTAGATCTATTATGCTATTATGCTTCCAAAATCTCGTGATAAATACTTGGAAAAACTGACATTTTACTCTAGCATTTCCTGAAAAGTTGTTGAATAATGCTGTGCTAGCCTATAGCTAAGCAGACAAAAATCAAATTCCACAAAGCAAATTCAAATAATCCATAAAACTTAAAAAATATCCAGTAACCAGGGGGGAAGGGTAACTTTGTAGATCAATTACCTTCCAAAAATGAAGCTAGGAAGAAAAATTAATAGCTTTATTGTATACCAAACATCAAAGACTCTGTAGAGGAACTTCTGTTAGGACATTACTTTCACCCTCCTCCATTAACTTGTAATCTGTCTTCTTTTTGCCTAGTAAATAACACTCATACACCTTCTTTCTGTCTCTTCCTCTTGCCAAAATTATCTTCATGACAGGTGACAGCTATCTTTCCTTTGGGATGGTCTGATGCACAGCCAATTGCATCCAAAGCAATGGTCCACACATTGTATTCAGCACTTAAATTTAGTGTTTCTCTCAGACCTGAGAATGGCTGCTGGACATAGATCCTTCCTCTTACACTTTAATATCAGAACCACAGAACAGCCAATGATTTAAAATACAGCATATTCCAATTCTTATTCAAGACTTGAGTCCTCCAGGCAGGTGGAAAAAAAAAAAAGACTAAAAAGAAAGATGGGGGAGAAAGGAAGAAGTAAAAGAGGAAAATTGAGAGAGACTGAAGAGGTTTGCTGGAAGCACTGCTACATCTGTCCTTTCATACAGATAGAAACCAAGAAGAGTCTGAACACCGTAACAAGTGGAAAAGGACTAAAACTGCTTGTAGAGCTTGGACTTGGTGATTAGGGGAAACAGAAACTTCACTTCAGCAAGTTTTGCTTCCATCTAGCCAGTTACTCCTAAGCAATATGACCAGATCAAAAATAAGCTTTGTCTGTGTTATCCTCAGTAGAGGTGAAGACTTGATACAGCATTTTCTGAGTGTAGTTCTCTTGTTTGAATGCTCATTTTGCACATGTGAATGAGTCTATTATACCAGGAAAAAAAAAGGCATAGAAAGTTTTTCTGTGAAATTAGTGAAAAACACTAAATATGGCAAAGGGACAATCACCATCACCTTTCATTTAAATTTTTTTCCATTCTATTACAGGACCAGGTTGATTATTACGTTTGCAAAGTCTTCTGCTTTTAAACTTTTTTTAAACTTTTAAACTTCTTTAACAAAATCATCTGAGTAATTTCCTGATATATTCTGCTTTTGACAGATGTAGCATTTGAGGACTCTCAGACAATCTGAGAAAACATAAAAAGGATTTTCTGAAATTGACCCCAGATTAGAAACAATATTGTCAAAGTCAACAGTACTTTTCAGGTCTTATTTCTTGTTTGTTTCTATGAGGGCTGTTTTATTTTCGAGTTCTTTCATATTTTTCAAAGTGATAAAAAAAAAAAAATAGGAACTAAAGCTATATCTTTACCTTAGGGCAAAATATCTAGTCACACTTCTATGAATTTAATGGGACTGCTATGTGAAAGTAGAAGAAAATTAAAAATTGTGAAAGACAAGTCTGGTTTATATGGAAGAAAATTAACAGTTTAAATTTCACTTTGGTGTATAATGAGTGGATAATTGACACTCTGGGGACCTTTGCTATCTCTAAAAACACACTTCTTAATAGAAAGAAAATTAAACACCACATGTTTTTAAGTGGTCCCGAAATATTAGCAATCCTCAGAAAACTAAACAGCTGGGGGGAAAAAGGAAGATTCACAGTATGCCCAGAAAATTAAGAATTATATTTTTTATATATAAACTGTATTTCAGAAAACCTGCATGCCTCTGAAATTACAAAATATCCTTGAATATGTTTACTTGAGTTACCTGTAGCATAGGATAACCAGTACAAAAATGAATGAAAAAAAAATTATAGATTTTCTGTGTGATTATTACATAGAACTGGTATTACAGAATAGATTCTTTTTAAAATATAGAATCCCTTTACATAGAATTCAAGATTGTCTGTCGTCACTACATCACACACAGCACTGACAAATGTACTGATAGCAAGAGCTGCATGACTTTCACCATGTGCCTTGAATTCGTAGGTGTAGTTGAAGATGGAGATAGAATCCTGACTATTACCTTTCCTGAAAAACAGTCTATCAGAACTAGAATTTGGCACATGCAAAAGTAAATTTATTTCATAAAATGTTGTGGATGGACTGCTCAAACATTTCAGAAAAACCTGTTTATTTCATCTACTCACAGTATGTAAATACTAAGTCCTTTAGGCCAAACATTATTCTCACAGAGCTTCCTTTTCGTATTATAGTAATCCTGGCAGTTCTCCTGAAAAATCAGGGAATCATAGCATGTTTAGAGATTGGAATGGACCTTGAAGGTCATCTAGTCCCTACCTGCTCTGCCATGGGCAGGGACACCTGTCTCTGGGAGCAGTCTGCTCAGGGCCCCGTTCAGCCTGGCCTTGGACACTTCCAGTGCTGGGGTATCCACAGCCTGCCTGGGCAACCTGTGCCTCACCACCCTCACAGTAAAGAATTTCTTCCTAACATCTAACCTAAAATGTACCCATTTCTCCTTGTCCTATAACTGCAGTTCCTGACAAAGACTCCCTCTCCAGCTTTCCTGCAAGGTACTGGAAAGGAGCAGGGGGGTAATGCTGGTTCCGAGTAACAATGTGTGAATTGCTTAAACTGTTCTAATCTCAAGCCATGATTTTCACCTTCTGTGCCTCCAGTTCTCCTTTCCAGCCTGCCACAGCAGGAGGAGGAGGAGTAAGCAAGAGGCAGGATGGTTTGGAGTGTCTCAGCGGAAGCACTAAACTGGGGAGTACCATTCCTAAATCACAACATGGATGAATCAACCCCCCTTTTCCTACATGACATAGCAGATCAGTTTGATTGGCATTCTTTGCCTTTGTTTTGGGCAAAAGCAATCAATATTTTACAAACTACTTGTTATTTCACAACTTTTTCTCTTTAAAAAGGAGCTTTTCAAACAAAAATTGACTATTTTCAAATGAAGATTCTACAAATACAGACTGACTTTATATCCATTTAGAACCAACTGGATCTTTTCTTCTGGGTTCTTTTCATTCCACATCTTCATCTAAATCAAGGGCCAACTGAATTGCTTCCACCTTTTAGGCAACACTGTCTAACAGCATGTTTTAAGGATGTCACTTGCATATTTCTAGTTGAAACCATTTATCTGTTCTGTTATCATTAAGGAACGTGACTGACCTTATAGAGCTATCTAAACTCAAATGTCTAGAAGTGCATAAGAGATAAGCCTTCAGGTAAAGAGAAGGGACATTACTACAAGAATAGTTGATGCAAACTAGTCCAAATCAACCTACAAGAATTAAAATAATAATTCTTCAGGCAGGTAGAATAGTTTTGTCCACATGAAAAAATGTTGCTATATTCATAAAGTAAACACAGATGGTTAAACATTTTCAGTTCATAATAGCTAAACATTTATAATTTATAATATGAAATTTGAGACTATTTAAGGCACTGTGACAGAGCTTTTATTACAACACAATTGTTTGCATGCATGGTGATTTAAGAACTGTACTTCAGAAAAGTAGTGAACATTACTGCACTAAAGTATGAAACCATAATATTACCTCTACTACAAAAATAGGCTAAATTCATTCCAGGAAATATTATGAGAAAAACATTACTGGGAGAAATTAATGTCTTCAACAGGAAACATCTTAATAGTTTATCCTTAAATATATCAGCTTATCATTTTAGCACTAATTTGATGTCTGTATCTATTTTCAAGGCAAATTATGTCATCCATGTTTTAGCAGTGGCCTTTTTATACATTTTATTTTTTCCTATTAAATATATCTTTAATTGTCACAAGAGAGTTGAATGTTCTTCCTGCAAGTCACTACATTTTCTTCCTTCTTTCTAATTTTTTTTCACTTTCATGGGATAAGGATACTTTTTTTGGTTTTTAGTCTGTGAAATGCAGCAGATTTAGGAAATAGCAATAATGCCTTATTATTCTCACAGTGGTTTGTTTACATCTAGTTTCCAAGAATGGGATGGCAGTCACTTCCAGCAACACTTAAAAACAACAAAACCAAACTGAAATAAATTTTAAACTTTCAGAGTCAGGTAAACAAATTTCGTGTTGTCATCCTCAAATTAAAAGAATAGACAAACAGGATAATTATGTATATCCCAAATTCATATAAAAATTAAGATACTTCAGCATCCAACAGCTAACAAACCAAATTCCAGCCCCTTATCCCTCACATAGCAAAACTTTTCTCTGTTGAAGACAATAGGCCTCAGGAATTTTGGTAAGTCTGACACACCATGATCCCATACATCATTACATCTAACAAAATGTAATGTACATCTAAAAAATCCTACATCTAAGGAATAGTTAGAGCAATCTTTAAAGTAGAAAAAGTAATATGCCAGGCTGTATTTAGCACTGAAAAAACCCCAACATATAGAAGGCTACTAAATTATTCAGAAATAGTCACTGTGAGATTAAGGAGCCAAAAGACATTTGTATCACTTTTGATCAATTATTACACTGCACATTTTTAAGAACACATTTTTTTCTGTAAAGCTCTAGCTTTACAGAAAATTAGCAGGTAAAGAGAAAGCAAAGCTTCTACAAAAGTAATTTTTGATCTGGTTTGATTTTCTGCTTCTTTATGAGGTTTTGGGTAAATCAAGCACCCTCGTGCTCTCAGTGGTTCTTACAGATGTGACTGTCTTCACAACTTATTATTTTACAGAGGTGGGTTTCCTCTTTTATTAATAAAGCAAAAGAAAATACCAGAAGGAAACAAAACCGGCTTTTAGAGCTTTCCAAGAAAATAATCTGCTACCAGTAAGAGATAACCAAACTATTTAGAGATTCAGAAAAGCTATCTTCTTTTGACATGAAATACAATGTTTATTTGATATTTACCATGACATCATTTTCACACAGAAAAAAAAAAAAAAGTAGTATTTTCTTATTTGTTATTCTCTGATATTAAATCAGAGTGGTTTTCCCTCTCACTACCACCAATCTCAGTCTAAGGTTTGTATGCTATATAATTTTCATATATACACACACACACCTGAAAAGATTCCAAGGTAGCATCAGATTTTCATATTTCCTTCACAGTTGTTGGTGTTAAAGAATCATTAGTGGAATAAAACATACATCCACTTACAGTAGGTTTCCTTCAGCAGCAAAATTATAAATAGGTCTTATCTGTCAAAAAGTTCACAATATGTTCTTGCTCATTATTTTAAAAGTGAAGACTAGAATTTAAATTTGAGGTGTTTAGGATACTGTCATCTCTGTTCCATAATTCTGTCCTTGATAACAGTTTAATTCTACTCAAAGTAAACGTTCTTCTTATTAAAGGAAGACTCCTAAAAAAAAAAAAATTAAATAACTTCCACCACTGCTTTTAAAATGAAAGCAGAATCAGTGTTCTCTGACCATACTTAGATGTTATTCCTTCCCAGCTTTCTGTTTTACCTGACAACACTTCAGATCAATGGAGTCTCACTGTTAGGTTCACAGAGTTCGGACTCTCTTGGCAGATTTTAGAGAGTGTAAGTATGTGCTCTACAGCTGTACATATTGGCCAACCTGAGAGTTACATGGAAGACCCCTAGGAATGTGCAGCAGACAAAGGTGAATCAGGGCTACAGAAGCCCTGTTGCATTCACGTTAGACATGGGAATTCTCCCTAGCTAGATTCCGTCATTCTGGACTCTGGAATTCAACAGATGCTGATAGCAGCTTGGAGAAGGTTCAGGGGACAGGTTGAAGAACAGTTGAAGGACTGAAAAACAAATACAATGCCAAAGCCTAAAGGGTTTAATATAAGAAAGAGAGAGTTAAATTGTGACATGATCACATGCTATGAACTCTGCTGGCTTCCCTAGATGGGTTAATAGGGGCTCCTATACCTTATTACACAAAGATATAAACATGGAAAGGGGCAGGGACAGGACCAAAGAAACCCACAAAAGGTGGAAAAAAAAGCACTAAGACACATTCTGACTAAAGACATAAGTGTGACAGTAAATATAAAGGATCCCTGAAAAAACTTACTGAAATCAAGATAAATCACCTGAAATTTTTCATCAGCACAGTGGAGTTTTTCCTAAGAACAGGACCTACATTAACACAGATACTGGAATCAGAAACAGAAAAATAATCCCAGGAAACGCTGTTGTCTGTGACACTGTCACGTGAAATCTATTGCCATGACAAAAAATAATTATGGTTATGATTTTCCAAAGTTGGTAAAATCTTTCTATTGATCTTACTGCATTTCACATCAATAAAATTAGACTTAAACAGAAACATTTTCTATTGCAAATTTATTTAGTAATTTTTGAATCCAGTCACAAAGGATCCATCTAATCCTCTTAAACAAGGAAAATTTCCTGCTAGATTCAAAATGCTCTTTATTAATTACAGGTAATATATATGTATACAATTTATTTTCTGCATAGTGAAATGACAATCTGATATGGATTATGTAAAGAAAATAAGCTTTAAAACATGGGGAAATATTTTAAGAGTTTCTTTCATTTTTTTTAAATCAAAGCTTCTCAGACTCTTAATGCCACTTGAGAAACATTTTTCTGATCTTAAATGATGTTAACATTTCTGTCTGTTCAGTAAGTCACAATATCTTTTCAATACAATATGGAAACACATGTTTGTAACTCCTACTTTTCCTACTAATGTGTCATTATTTATTTCCTTCCCAATGTTATTTTTATCTAAAAAAATAAAAATTACTTCTATATATTCTTTGTTTCTTAGCTTTGATCTCACATATAAATTCATTTCAAATAGTACCATCTTGCTTTTCTCAGACCACAGAGAGCATCAAGTCTTGCTGCAGCAGCAGTTTGATTACAGGAAGAAAGGCAGCACATTTAATGAACTCCTTATTTGATCTGCCAATGCAAATGGATTTTTGATGTTTTTTCTAACATTGACTTCTAAATACTTTCACCATTAGTCTGAGCAAGGATGGAAAACAGAATAGGAAACCCACAGACACTATCTTATCTATGTGTAACAGTACAGAATTTTCTAGGCAAAGACTTCTATGTTAAATATGTTGATTAGTATAGGACACAAATAATTATAATATTTTCTTTGACACAGCATAACTGACACGAAGTCACATGACTAACAACAGAGAAACAAAATAAGAAAAGGTGAAAGAAATCCATCTTAGCTGTTTATAAATTTTATGAAGAGTTGAAATTCAGGTGGTGAAAAAGTTTATTCTGTATGATAGAAAGTTCAGAGAAGAACAGCCCAGAAACTACTGACAGACTGTGAAGCCACAAGAACAAATCTAAACTGGATTTTGAAAGAGGGGTAATACCAGGACCAAGGAAATACCAAGGTCTAACTTCCAATCCACATCAGCATTAACCCAGAGAATCTGTATGTTTGGGAAAAAAACTTAAAAGTTGAGAAAATCTGTAGGGCAAAATTACAATCTTTTAATTCATGTACATTTCTAGATTCCTAGTAGAAATATTAAAGTGTCATATGTGGAAACAATTCCAGAATGAGGGAACAACAGGGAATGTCAATAGAGCCACAGTTTTTTCTACTGTGATTTCCTGGTCAAGAGTTAATTATGGAAAATAATGAATGACGCACAATATCAAGTTGTTCATTTAATTGCTCATTAATTTTCAATGTCACATGGGAAACTTAGAGACTGTGTGTGATATGATAGAACAATGGAAAAAGCAGAGAAGACATGAAATATAAATTTTATGTTCATATGAAAATACCAAATAGTACTACATATATCAGAGCTTTGACACAAATGCTTTCAGACTTCCTAAATTGTTACCCAAAGACAATAAGAAAAGGCTTCTAAATTCTTCTTTTGTTCCAAACCTATCCCTCCCTGAGTTTTATACACATAAAAAATAAATATCTTTCTGCAAATGGAAATATGATTTTCTACAGTTAGATGCCTTTTTTATTTCATTCCAGCAGAAATGGAATTAACTTTTTGAAAGGAATCAGCAACTCCACTGTAAAGACAGGTTAGAGTGAGTATCTAAAAAGCAGACTTAGTACTTTATCAACCAAATTATTGCAGAATATAGTGTTACATATAATTACATATGGCATAGATCTATAACATATACTATGTTATATAATATATATCATAGAGTGTTGATGACTGAAATGTGTAACTTAACCAGTCATACTTTATATTCATTAGAAATTACACACAAATTGTGCATTGCCTTGCACATAAATTAAGTGTACATTTTTTCCTGCTTAATTAGCCTAATTTAGTAAGAAAATCATTGCCAACATACTTTCAGAAAAAGCATGTCAACAACTTAGTTCTGTTGAGGTATTTTAACTCCAGTTGATTGGAAGCTGTTCACTGATGTAACTTCTTTTTCCAAATTAAATATGGAATTATCTTTCTTAGATGCTCGTAGTTTTGTTTTGTTTCTCCACCCTTCTGAAAGAAACTTTAATGACTTAGCTGATAGCATATCTGTCATTAATCTTGTTAAAAAAACAAGAAGAGCTCCTTAGAGGAGGGAAATTGTTCTCTTTATTCTGTCATTTCATGTAATCAGCTAGGAGTACATGAATAAAGAAGCACAACTAACCTTTCTGTTTCTTTTTATTCTTATTCTTGTAAATAGCATCACTAACCAACAAAAAGGAAAATGCATCTAAGTCTTCCATGCATAACATTTGCAATTTCTGAGAATATATTTTCCTAATTCATTTTTTCTTTTGTTCTCTTGATAAAGAAGAAGGCTTCTGCAAATTATGCTCTTGTAGATTTATAGTCATGCTTTTCAACAGCTCAAAGGCTGCTCTGAGTTTTTGCCTGATGTTAGATTAAAAGATGTTTTTCAAAGAAATAGATGAGCATTACAAAGTTATATCAATGTGTAAGAAACTTTTCTCTAAGAAAAAAAATCCTCTTTCCACTGGAATAAAAAATGTGTAGAGTTGTTTAAAGAGAATAATCATCGCATATGTTTTGCTTAATTATATAGAATTAGGAAAAATAATTGACCACAGGATAAAGAATGCTGTGCATTTAAATGCTAAATTCATGCAAGAAACAAAAACTAATGTTCCTGCACTATTGTAAAGTAACATTGAATTGTCATGGGATTGATATGAGGACAGCTATCTAACATTGTAAACATTTGAATAATTACTTAGGCTAAATAGTGATGTTTTATTGTGATGTAAAAGGCTTGCTGATTTCTCCAACTAAATGCCATTACAAGAAATTGCAGTTACAAATATAGAATCTGGGTGCACAGCAAAGGCTGATAAAATTAACCTTTGGATCCATGCGACACTAATTGGGAAAAGAAACACTGGAAGCTTCTCATACAGACTAGGAATTCCAAAACAAGAGTTCTGATGTTATAATGGGCTTTAAGTTGTCTTTTATTTATAGCAGCTGGAACTTATCACTCTCAAGCTGCTCCTGTGAATTGAAACTAGATCCAAAGGAACCACAAAATTTTTTAAGTGACAGTCTCGACCATTAAGATGACTGAGATCTCTAGAAAAATTACAACAGAAAAATTATTTATGGGCATGGCTGAATGCAAAAGAAGACCAGGTAAGCCTTCTGTGGTGTGAAAAGAAGTCATCAGTGCTGAGCTGCAATGACAAAGGAGTTTGAAACAATGGTGGGATCTGGAACTGAAGTTGCTGTGTGGTTTCCAGCCCTTCTATAGCCAGAGCAGCCAGAAGAGCTGAAGCCACAGCCACACTGTTTCCTACAAGGTTTTACACAGATCACCATATATGATAAGCTAAATCTCCCCAGCAGAATCAATGATGCTCAAGAAGGAGATCAGTTCTGTTCAGCAGGAACTTTTTAAGCCAAACTAAATATTATTTTCCATACAATGAAAAAGAAGTCAGTCCTGGAACTAGAATTTTCTAAGAAATTCTCAAGGGCAATTGCCTCCATGTCCCTCTAAATATGTAGGGCAAGAGAAATATGCAAGAAAAACAGACTGTGAGACTGAGACAAACATTGTAGACCTCACAGATCACTTATTTGTATAATCACACTGATTATTGAACATCACTGATGTTCAACATGATAATAAAAGAGATTTTTAGTTCTAAATTTTCTAATATTCATAGACAAAGAGGGAGAAGGAAAAGTGGAAAGGAAGAAGATAAGGAAGGCTTAACTGGCCCAACACCACCGACACACCACTCAAACTAGTGGCAAATGACATACCACATGTATTCAATAGGTTTTAAACATTCAAGTGCTATTCCTACATACCATTTTAGGGCCTGGGAGGTGTTAGGTTTGCATACCAAACAATATTAAAAACCTTTTGAAAAAAAAAACTCTACTAAACCCCAACTAATATTATTTGTTACGGCTTCATACACTTTCATCCATTGTAGGAAAAGGAAAATCTATTATATAAGTTTACCAGAAATTATTTGCCTAATGAATGACAATTTTTAGAGGAGCATTAAAACCCTCAGAGAATCAAAGATGAAGAAATCCTGTGATCATGCAGCCACTACAACTCTACATTCTAAAAAACTAGGTAACATTTGGTTAAATTTGATGAGGATCCAATGACCACATAAATTGTCAGGAAATTATTCTGAGTGAAGAGTTGCCTCATGCTCAAGAAGGAGAGGCCTCAAAATTTAAAAGCATATCAGATATTTCATTAATTCTGTGCTTTTCCAGGAATAAAATCCATTACTCCTTCCATCAACCACTGCAATAAATATCACATGGAAAGTCAAAAAGAAGTCACCTTAAGATACATATACACAAGAAATATCAGTTTAAAATTCGAGTTTCTCCGGGATCTGCTAAAGACAGAGGTTATTTCTGCCAGGATTAAAGGCTCTGAGATTCAAAAACTTTTTGTCTCTAATCTTTTCCTATTGCAGTTTAGCAAAATGAAGTTAAGCTTCAAACTAAAAATATTCACATACATATGCACAATCTTGGATTTTTACTTTTTTTGAAAACAAAATTATAATAGCAAAAGTACTCACAGCATGGATTTTTTGTCTTTTCCTCCAAAAGACTGTTTACTGAGCTTCATAAAAGCATTTTGAAAGGTTTGGGTTTTTTAATGGTCCGCACTACTTTTAGAAACAAAGATTAAAGTGCTTTACAGTTGGTTTGAGTACCTTTTTCAAACACTTTCCTGAGCTCTGTTTTGTACTTTCAGATAGGAATGACTGATGATTCATTCTGATATTCCTTCCACTCTACACAGGAACAGATGTCTTCAAAATGATGGGAAAATTCATGCAGACATCTCAAGTCCTGTGCCTTCAACCAATCAATCAGTTAATACAATAATGGGATCCTATGCTGCTTAGAATGTGAGATAGCTCTTGAAAGCACTAAAATGAAATTCAGCCAGGTTAGAAGATCCTATTACTCTCTGAAGTATGTTACATAAGAGAAGGAAACAGAAGCCCACTACATCTAAGTTTGCTTAGATGGCCTACAACAGTATTTATATTTATTTTCACTTCTCTTAGCAATGACACAAAACAAATGTGTTCATCTGGTCATCTCTAGGAATAGAGAGCTAGAGATTTGCATCTTCCCAAGGCTTCTCATTTTTCCTGTGAAAGGCAGACAAGTTGTCACAACTGAGTCTGCTACTTCTGAAGAAAGTAAAACTCATACACTGGAAAGGATTTTTGTAGAGGAAGAACTATTCATTCATATTACTTTAAATACAGCTATTACTCAAATCTCACAAGCCTTCTGTCTGAGTTCTCAGTGATCACAGTGGTGACAACATTTCTCCCCACTTGCAAAGAGCAAAGCACAGCACCACTCGATGATTTTGCAATTTTCATTCTGACATACATTCGCTTCAATTTGTATTCGATAAAATCCTGCACTTGATGTATGAGTACTTCTGTGAAAAGAAGCAATGAGGTGGAAAACTGTCTTTTGAACTTTTTCTTTCACTGTTACAAAAGTCATGGTATATTTCAAACAACCAGGAACTGTTACAATCTCTGAAAGCATGTACTCTGGAATGAATTTAATTTAATCCTTACAAAATAACTTGAGTGGAAAACACAGCTCAAAAAGAGATAGTGTACTGTGAATTTCATTTACAAAGAAATAAAATTATTTGCTGTACAACTATAAGCTCTCCTCATACTCTCCTGTGATGTTATGATTTTATAAAGCGCCATTTTCTCTGCTTGTAGTGAATACAATTTTTGACTTGTCAAAAATTATTTAGATTATTTAGATTAACTTGAAATACATATAAACCCTTGACAAATATTCTGCATGCTGTGAGCTAAACCCAAGTTTTGAGTTTTACTGGCTTCTTTAGAGAGGGAAATGTTCATCTTATCATGAAGTAAAAAAGATTACAGAATAATGGACAATACCAACTAATACAGAGCTGTTGAATAACACGATGCAATGAAAGATCAGCAATTACCTCCTCCAAGAAGTTTATTTCATTAGTGGTGTAGATCCCATTAAAGATTACCTCAAAGTTTATTACTCTACTCTACTCAAATGGAACTCAAAACTTTGCCCTTTAGCTAAGGATTGCAAAGCAGAGCCACCCAGTGAAATTCACAGCCATATGCAGCAGGACAACTGCTGAGATCCACTGAATACACAGATACCTTTCTAAAACGTCCACCTATTTTTTAATTACATTGTGCTGAAAACTTTGCCTATCACTTAAAAAAATTAAAGGGTTTATAAAACAAACTGTATTATACAATCTACCTTTGTGATTCCATCCTTAAAAAACAGACACACAAAGGACTTTGAGTCCCCAGTGGAAGCCCCCAACAAGAAACTGGTGGATGTCCCTTTGAATTGAAAAGTGGAAAACTGAGAAGATGAATTGAGGAAAGCTATTTCTGAAAACAATAAAACCGTCTCAGTTGCAAGCTTTAAGCATATTCCAAAAGCCACATATTGTGGCTGAGGTAATTCTCCACTTTCTTAATAGCACTAACAGATTATACTCTTGTCAAAGTTAGAAAGATAAGTAGTACTAGAACCTGGACAGGTACAATTCAGTGCACCCCTGAAAACAAACTCCACATTACACAGGTGTCCCCAGGGCATCATGTGGCCAGTGGAAAGCACACTACAGCAACATTCTCTGGTAAAACAAACTAACAACAAGCCACACCAAAAAATCCACAACAAACAAAGCCCCACAAACACACACCACCAAATCTTGGTGGTCCACGCTAGATCTGCCCTATGTACACCTTCAACTAAATAAAGATTATGTGTCAAAAACATAGCATTGTATCTCTTACAGGCATATGGAAGAACAACATGCAGATGTTTTTATATGGATATAATGAACTACCACACTACCACACTAGGGAGTTGCCATTTGTTTCAAAAGATAATGCTAATGTTGAAATGAAGACAAGCAAGAGGGCAGGAGCGCCTCCTGACTTATGGTGGTAGCTTCACCTTCATGCAGTGGTTTAGAAGCCAAATAAATACCAAAAAAATAAAAAAGGGAATTAATGATAGATACTGCATTTGGGAAGGGTCACATATTTGTTTGGGTTTTTCTCTGTTTTGTCTTCTCTTTATCACAGTCAATGGGATTGCACAGCCCAACAGGGCACAAATATGAGGTTAGTTCAAACCAATCTGAAAATATGATCCTTTGTTAACCTCATGTGCAAACCTTTCAAGACAAAATCTGATAATGCCAAGTAAGTCCAACCTTACATTATTTCAGTGATTAAAATCTACCATGGAGTCAGACTTTCTTCTGCACCTAAGTCAGAAAAAACACAAAGTAAACATTAACAGAGTTCCAAGCCACCAGTATACCCACATATCAATGGAAATGGATTTCAACACAGGAGTATTTGATAACCTATCTAACAAAGATTTGGAAACCTCCAGATCCCAGAAGCCTGGAGAAAAATGAAATGTTGACATTGAGGGCTTCTGTAAAAACATCAAATGCACTGCAGAGATCCCCACAGAGCAATCTTGTACTCACAAATAACATATGATGGAGAAACACAGGGATTTGTTCACCACAAATGCAGACATAAGAGAATTATTGTCTCATATAAATTCAGTAATAAGGCCTCCTTAAGGGATTAAAAAAGTAAAGAATTTGCTTCTGAGTACTGAATGCAGTATAGCTTTGAATGTACATTCAGATATTGAATAACAGATGATTAAAACAAAGGACATGAAAATACAATTATAAAAAAGATTATGCAGGGTCACAAGCTTCCAGTTTTAATCATAATTTCGAACAAATTTCACCATGAATAGCTCCAATTGCACTACTTATAGGAATTACTGCAGATGACAGGGCATCACTAGAAGCATCAGGACAAAACATTTCCAATCTTAACGTTTACAACACCCATATTTACCTAAATTTCCATTTGAAATGCAGCTACTCGTCTACTGCAGATGGTCTTTTCCTGAGTTTAAAATGAGGAAGAATTAAAGAATTATCACCATTCATGCTTTGATTTTCCCATAAACTTCAGAACATAGAATTAAGCCTTTTCATAGGGCTGAATGTATCCTAAAGGGGATGGAAACAAATTGCAGGCACTGTCAAGACATGGAGCTAATGAGTCCAGTGAAGATCACCATCAATATCACATAGTTCAGTCCCAGAGAGCGTAAGCAAAACAATTTTACAAAAGAACACATGGAATCAATGATTCTTTCAAAGTTATACAGAGAAATATTTTAACAGAGTTAACACAAGTAGATTAATAACCAGAGGAAACTTTTACAAGGAATACTAACTCTTTACTTGGAAAAAGAAAACTCTTTAGATGATATATTCAAATAAAGCTAAATTAAATTTTAATTCAGCAACATAAAATCCTAAACAAAATTACTTGCAACAATGTACCAGAATTTCTCACAAAATTATGGAAAAAGATATTTTCATCAGCAAACATAGCTAACCAAGAAGAGGATGGTTGAAAGTAATTTGAAAGGTTGAAAGTAATTTGAAAAAGGGCCCCTACTAATTTGAGGAAACTGTAGGGTAGGGTCAGAATTTAATAACTTGCAAGTAGTCAGCTGTGGTGAAGTAATATCAGAAAGAACAAGAAATAAAGTGTTTGTAGAAAAGAAAGGACATGGAAGTATTTTTCAGCTTCTGTGTAACCCTGAAAATGTCTTTTTTGGGACATGTTTGAGGGTGATTATACCATCTTCACTGTTTTTCAAGGAATGTTAAGCCAATTGTACAAAGTGGAAGGAAGTACAAAGTGGCCTTCCCTAGCCAGCTTTCTGACCTGAAAAATCAAAACCTCAGATACCTGCAGCCAGAACAGGAGTACACCAAGATACTCAGGAAAGATTTACTTCACTGTGAAACATTCATGAAGTTTCATCATAGCTAAAACAGAACATGTAACTAAAAAAAAATAGATACATTTAGTATGGAATACCAGGATGAACCAACAAAGGTTACTTTCTGAACCAGAGGACACCAGCTGTAAACAGATTAATTTCTTCTGACACCCCTTAAAGACAAAGCTTTGTGAAAACAGATCTGTGCTTGAATTCAGACAGCTGCTTTTCTGCCTTCAACAAGTATATCCAACCTATCACTCATCACTCATGGAAGTTTTCCACACTTAGCACTGTCACACACCTTAGCATCTATGAATGTCTGTTCTCCTAGAAGTTAAACTTCCCCAAAAAGAGAAACTCCACCATAACCCAGAAAATGATCTCTGGTTTACGTAAGTAGTTTGAAAGTTTCATATTCAGATTTTTTTTTTTTAAGTAACTAAGAAAGAGAAAGAATGCAGCTGTCCAGCTAGAGAAGCTGCCATATGCACTTCACTGCCTTCTAGCTAAACTGGTTTATCTCATTTTTAAAGTCTCTATACAGTTAAGAAACAACAGAAGTATGAAAATAATCAAAAATATATTTATAATCTCATTTTAAAGTGTTCCCAGTATATTCTAACAATAAAGGAAAAAGAGAAGGAAGAAAACCCATGTATGTTCAACCTGAGGATCCACTCCGAAGTTCACTCATCAATAACAGGAATTTACTTTATTCATTAGATAACATATGCTTCCTACTAGAAATCAAATTCTAAATGTCACTTAAGTATCATTTTATAAACTTGTAGTTACTTAGACAGACATCAGAATCAACCAAAGCTTTTATTTAGTTTTCTCAGGAAATAAAAAATAACGCTGCTTACAAAATGAATGTTTTATTGGTTTTTTTCTCCTGATATTTGTTGTCTCTTTGAATTTTTTGCAGTTTAAAGTATCTTAAAAAAATAATAGAAGGTTATTCCATGGTACACATCACAGCAGCCTCACATGTATTTTATTATTTTGTACCTGTTTGTTCCTGAATTTGGGGGAAAAAACAAATACCAGAGCATAACATTCTACTATTGCTTTGTCTGACGTTTTTCATCTGATTACAAGCTTAATTTTACAGAAAAGGCATCAAAATATTTCTAGAAGCTTTTATTCTGAAGCAATACAAAATATAGCAAGAACTCACAATCCAGAATGTTCAGGGTTTATGTTGTCCTTTACCAGTATAAACCTCCAAACAACATCCCATTTATAAATTAGTTTGCCTTGCTGTGAATAAGCTGTTTGCAATATGATTTTAAGACCTGATCTCATATCTGTTCAATAATTATGAGACCAGAAAAAAGTATTTGATGTTTTTGTACCAATTTCATTGGGAGTTATTTCCTTGGGCTGATGTTTTAACACTTCCTTTCATCAAAGGTGAATAGCATTTTATGAAAAAATTGTATCTGAAACACAATTTCAAATTTGCTGACCATCAGTGTTGAAGATGTTCTGCAGAGCAAATTATCATAAGAAATATCTTAACATAATGACATCTCTTGCAACTTTAAGGTTACTAAGGTAATTAAGCTTTCTAAGAACTGCAACAGTTCAGAACACACTAACCTTCAGCAATGCTTATTACACTTACAACATCTACAATAATCATCTTTTGAATGCAAATTAGGAGGAGTTAGGATAAAAATTTAATATCTGCTGCACCAACAGTTGCAAAGTGTCTTCTAACAATGGAAATCCTTGTTAAGATGCAAAGGGGAAAAAATTACATTTTTTATTATAAAATAATTCTAATAATCTGAAATTATAATTTACTAGCAGATAGATGTTAACAATTATCCTAATCACTTGTATATTCTCATTCCTTGATCTGTCCTCCCAATATTAATTCCTTTAGGTTGCATGGTCTATAAATTGAGACGAGACATTCAAAAACTCTGGCTCATTTATTCAAAAATATTCATTCCTATCTAGGTGTTGTGCAAATAGCTTCAGTTGCAGAACAGACTTTTTCTGTTTTACAGCTGGAGTTGCCATTGTCCACCAAGACAAAAACTCATTAAGGGTTGAATATTTTCAGAAATCATTGAACTTAGGGAGATTTTGGATGGCAGTTAGAACAACAGTACTTTATTTTTAAAAAATGGATAAGTAACACTTGTGAAGTTTATGCTCCAAAGTTAAAGATTTTTCTCAGTTCCCTTCTACAGCATTTTAAAAATCTGGTTTAATTGACCAATATCAAACTAAAAATAGGAGTTAAGCCAATTCTTTTAATGAGACAGCTCTAATACAGGTTTGAGGAAGTGCAGTGTTTGGAAATATTTGAATAAGTAGTTGTAAGATGTAAACTTGAGAAAACCCTTCAGCAATAATCACTGCATCAAGGTAAGATTTCTGTGGTCTTTTAGCATCAGCAAATCCTGCTTAGCATAACTACAAAAGCCTGTAAGGACTCTGATTGGCAAGCTGTTAATGATGCACCTTTAGAATTTTCTTCTTTCATAAAGAATGTGCTGAAATAGGAAAGCAAATTAAAAATAAGCTCATGCATATGTCCATTACTAACACATGAACCTGCATACCTATATTTCACAATTGTCTTGTAATATGTTGGAGAAAAACTAATTTTTTAAGCCGCTGGAGCTGGATAATGTCTTTTCATATCTGTTTTGCCCCATTACTTTTAATTTGAGTAAAAAAATAAATCACAGTCTTATGTTGAAATTGTATCACAAATAAAACACTGTGCAATTAAATAGCTAACCTTCAATGGACTAACCAATAGCTGGAAAATGTAGAAAAAGCATGAGATCTGGCTGTAGATCAGGGAAGGAGGTAAGAGTAGGATCATTACTTGCAATTCCAATAGTACAATTTAATTCTGAAAGAATTTTTTCTGAAAATACATAAAATCTTACATTTTCCCTCTCTCTTGTTTTAGATGCTTTCTTTGGAACCTTCTAGCTAACAACAAATACTGTAACAAGGGTCTATTGGCTTTCCCACCACATAAACAATAAACAGAGCTGGTGCATTTACTTCCCCTGCCTGGTTCTAGGCTGGGATCAGGATGCACACCTGGAGAGCCAGACCATGGATACACAGCCTCTTCCAGGTCCATCTCCTCCTTCTCAGAGCAGCAGGAGGTGCCAGCAGATCCAAGTCAGTCCTAAACATAAGTACTGTTTCCTGGAATAAAAGGATTTACATCTAAAGATCTACTGGCATTCACAACATACCATACCAAATAAAGCTACTTTCATAGACAGATAACAATTCCACTTTTAGAGGACTAAATAACAGGGCTGTACTTCAGAAACAGATCAAGATCTCTGCAATTCAGGATGCATATTAAGGAATGAGATTATTCCTTTCAGTAGAGCCACTAGGAGAAAGGTAATACACATAAGAAAATGGCTCAAGAATTTGAATAACATTTGTGACTTCTAATTTCTTCCCCTTTAATTTTTATATATTTGTAAAACATTTTTAAAACTCAATCAATAAACAACAGCTTACCTACACTGGTTTTGTTGTTTAGGTCTCCAGATATCACCTTATACAGAATTAACTGTATATTGAGGTGAGATATGAATGAAAAGTTTGGTAGGAAGTATCATGCAGCATAGGCTCCTCAGCATTCATTTTGTTTGATTCCAATGGGACACCTATCGCAAGCTAGAATTTTTCAAACTGCAATGTTACTTAAAATTTCTTAATGAAACCAAGGTGTCTAGAAGACTTTGAAGCTAATGGAAGAGTAACCAGCCATCAAACTTCAAAAAAAATTACTGATATCTGAATAAACCTAAGAAACATCCTATAGAAGTATAAATGCTTATGCTATTTAAATTATAACCACAATGACAGCACTTTCTGTTTTGCCATGACTATAATGAAAGGTGTAACAGTGGCCAGATATTTCAGTATGAAAGACTTTGTGCTAACAGCTACTGCTGAACAGCATTTGAGTTCTTAGCAGCTGAAAACTGTAAGAGGCAGCTCTTGAACTGCTTCATCCCCAACTGCCAGAAAGGAAATGAAAGTATTCTTGGACAAAAACATGCTGAAAGAAAAATATCTGAGGAAAAGGGGAATAGGGGAAAACCTGGGCTGTAAATTTCAGAAGATTATTCCAAAAATAATCCTTTAGTTCCAGCAAGAAACAACAGCACTACTACTTGTCTATTATAAGCATTTGTGTTTCTAATTTGTACCATGCACATCTAATATATGTTTCTTCAGTCTCTCTCTGGGAATATCAATAGAACTATTTTAATGTCTTCTTAAGATCAGGATAAACTAAGGAAATCTTTTCCATTTTCTACCTTTCAAAAATAAAATTAAATCATGAAGTTCAGCATTCAAATATTGATCCTTGCCACAAACAAGAAACTAACACTGCTGTTGAGATCCGGCTGCTGAACATCAGTTGGGCCATAAGTACTGCAGCAACACTAATTGCAGGTAAATGTCAGTATTTTAATGTCAGGCACAGTAACTTCCTCCAGTTTAACCCTCATTATTAATGCATTAGCAAACATCTTTATGTTCTTAAGAATGACTGCCCTATTATTTTAGGAATATTTGAGAAGGTATTAAAATTAGATTTACTGATAAGTAGTAATGCTCTGAAGATTCCCATTGGAAAAACAGATACTACACATTCACACTATGCTGGTATTCCATGATCTGTCTCATTCTGATGCTGTTTTTTAAAGTCTCTTCAGCAATTCTGAAAACCATCCCATGGATAAATTTAAAGGTGATTGAATAAAATTAGTTGAGGCCCCCAAACCTGCTCTGTAATAGCTATTATTTGGCTTCAGTTTGGTGAAATGTAGGGTCTTCATTTTCTTTCCTGGACTTCTTAATCTCCTTAATTATCCCCTTCTCTGCTCCTTTTAATTTAAAAAATAAATTGTTTCCACTGACACCTTCAAAGCCTTAAGGAAAAATGTTAACAACTTCAGTATAGCACAAAAGCTGTTAGAGATGAAATCTTAATCTTTGGGCTTTATGGTGTCTTTTTAATACACTCAGTGATAACTGTTATGATCATTATTATCTAACCACATTAAAAAAAACTAAACAGGAACACCTCCCAAGCACTGCTTCCCTTCAGTTCCTATATTACAGACAAATGTGGGGTTTTTTTAATTTCCTTTCATATGAATTGTTTTTGCTAAGAATTTCTTTTGAAAAACATGCAGATGTATGGAAAGAGCTAACAAATTCAATAGAAAAAATTAATCTTACATCATTTTATGAATACAGCTTTTGTTCCTTATTTGGGTCTTTGCTGTTGACTACATTTCTCAATTATATTTTCATAAGTTATTACTACCTTCATAACTGGAAAACAACCTTTCCTTTCCAGATGGAATTCTTAAGAATATCATAGTTGCTAACTGAAATTTCTGAAGAGGGAATAATTATCCCCTTATCGGTGAGACTGATGCTGAATAAGTATCCCATCATCAGTGAGACTTTTCATAAGCAATGATGCAGCCTTCTTTTTTAGTGGTACTCAGAATAACACTCACCCAGAATCTAGAAACTCAAAGTAGGTCATGTCCACTGCCATTATTACATTACCCACTCAAGACTTAGTCTTTCACTTGAGCTCGACCAGCACCCTTAACACCATGAATTATATTTCACTGGGGAACATGGAGGGAATTCATTGCCAACAAATGTGCCAAGTTATCATTACTGAAGGTAGCAGATTTTAAAAGCACTTTGGCAGGAGCCACAGCAGCAGCTGTACATACCAGAAGTATCTGTCAGTTCAAAGTTCGCAATTTATTTCTCTTAGTAACACCTCCCTTCGAAAAAAATAGCAACAAAAACAAAAAAAAAAAGAAAGCCAACTTAAAATTGATTTGGCTAGAATTAATATCTAGATCTCAGCACAGCTGCAGATCAACATCTTCAAGCTTAAAACAGTCTCAAAGCTGTTCAGACATACTGAGACTGCATCCTAAGACACTTTGGAGCGTTCCAACCCAGCAACAGCAAAAGCAACTAGAGTTTTGCTTGCTGGTGCCTGCAGTGGCAGACAGCAGGAGCAGCAACACCCAGCAGCAGCTTTAAAAAAAAACACCCTACAAAAGAACTGCCCTGAATTAGTGGAAGCAGCAGCTGCCCTTAGATATATTGCTCTTTCCATTTCTTTGTCTTTCAAATATTGCCAGAGTAGACATCTTCCCAAAAAACAGCAGTGGCATTTGACATTTAGGGATGATAAACTTGAGACCAGCCTAAAAGAACAGCATGGATATACTTATCCAGTATAAGGTTACTGCAGAGTATGTAAAATGATGAGAAAAAAATAAAAGACTCATATATAAACAAGTAAAAGAAAGACAAGGGGAAAAAAGATAAAAACAACATAAGCACATAATAGCCACACTGAGGAAATTGTTAGTACTTTATGTACAAGGGGCAAGCAATACAAAATATTGTTGTGCTGAGAGTCTGTCAACTTTTGTCTGGTATAAAAAACATTGGAATTGGTGATGCTAATCTTTTTATTTCTTTCATAATAGAAAAAATGAATCAGATTAGATCACCTTGTGCTAGATGTAAAATTTAAAACTTCCAGCAGTTAAATTCAGATTTTCCATCCCTGTTTTTCCTGCAGAGCTCTTCAAAAGGAAAATGCTATAGACATGCATATATATAATGCATGCTGAAAATCTACATGATATGGCACAGCACATTCATTTTAATACCTAAAAAGTGAACACCTGTAGTAGCTATGCCACATCAGTGCCATGCTAATGAGTCTAAAACTATTTCATTAAGAAGCAGAAAGCCAGGAAAAAGTGACATGCTTAATGTAAAATGAATACAGAATATTTGCATAATACAACCTTCAAATAAAAAGTTCCCTATAATATATGACTGATTTGTTCAAAATACTTACCTGATTGTATTTAAAATGTCTCTGTAACTTGCATTTACCCTGTAACCATGTTTGATTTTATCTGTATTTTTTTCACTTACACAAGTAAATCTTGTGTTTTTTAGATGATATCCTGTAACCCAATTTTAAAGTGATACTGTATTTTAAAAGACACCTTAACAACCACTGCTCTCAGAAGAATGGGAAAATAGGGCAAATCTTACTGAAAAATGCATTCTTTCATTGTAAATGTTATTCCTGTGATGTTATTCCACTCAATTTAACAAAACCCTCATAATTTTGACTTTGTTTCATCTTAAAGAATTTCCCTCAGTTATACCCACAAACTTTTGTGCATTTCCTAACACCTCTCTGCCTAATTGGAGCCCTCCCATTTTTATCTAAACATTTATTCACTCCTCTCTACAATGATATCTTTTTTAGATTCTTCTTAGAGTCATATCTTAAAGTCAGACTCACAACATCTGCATGAATGACTAAAAACAGGGATTCTCACCCTGGCAGTGGATTTGGCTAGGTGGACAGAAAATAAAGTAGTTTTTAATCAAGAGTATACCCTTATAGAAATGAAGGTTAGCTGCATGAGAAAAAAGACTGATCAACTGTGAAGGCAGCTCTGCTTGGAGTCAGAGGTGGGAACAGGAGGCCCCTTCCAATAAAGATTTTCCTATGATAATATTTCTGAAAGGCCTTTACTCCTTCTTTACATTTTTTCTACATTACTCGGAAAAACCTTAAAACTCTCCTCAGAACTAATGTGATGCAAAAAGGAAAATGGCAGCTGAGATCTTTGGAGCACAGTGGGAGAAACTCTGCTCCATTACATTTCTGAAAGCACTCATGGTCAAGGATAACCCTTTCTCAGCACCACTTATTTCCACACAAAAGGGTGGTCAGCCACGTTTTTAGGTCCTTCAAGCAGATTCTAAGTGAAAACAAAATCCAAGAGTCTAGCCAAACACATTTTCTAAAACTTGAGAAAACAGCTCTTAAGAGTCTATGTATTAGTTTATGATCTGAAAATTGTGGTGATTTCTGTAATACCATAGAGACAAAACACAATCCTTTTCCAGCCTAAAACGTGCTCAATACATGTACCAGGTAAATAACACTGCTCTGCCATTTCCATAGTATTTCCAAAGTATTGAAACGATTCAACATTTTTAAGCAGATTGTTTACATTGCAGCTATTTTAGAAGTTCTAATGCACTTTGAAGAGCTTAAGTAAGCACAGAATTACCTTCATAAATACTAGACAATAGACTACAATAATAATCTTGTTATGAAACTCCAGCTTTATTTGTCCTGTTAGAATGGTTCATCTACAATACATTGCTGGTGCTTTGCTCTAACAGCCAGAGACTCTTAGAATTCCTGATAACATTACTACACTCAAAAGCTTCATTATTTCAAAATGTTTTATCATCCACTGATCGCTTTTAGATTACTCTGGGGACAACCTGTTCTTACAAGATTAGCATCACACTCCTTAACCATATTTTGTTTACTTAACACTACAGACTCCTAAAATCTAGAAATCTGGGAGACGTAGATAAAAGCTTCCTCATCTTAAAAAAACAGGTAATTTCATCTGGTAAAGTATCTTCCCAAATATAAAGTTTATTTTCCTTTTCATTCTTAATGTTCTACTTTATTTTGTTTGTACGTGCTTTGAACAATGTACTAACAGAGTACACTACAGCCATATCACTCCATGCTGCTGTCTAATTAGACTTTAGCAAGTAAACAGAAAAGGACCGAGTCAATATTTGAATGAGGGATTTCCAATGAACAAGAGCATCTGCAGTGACAGTTCTGTCATGTTTTACATGCAAATCTGCCTTCTGAGCCACTGTCAGCAATCTGACCTAGTGTTAACTGTGCAGAGATATTTGTGCACTCTTTAGTTATTGGTAATTCTGTAGCCTTATCTTCTTAGTCAACAGCTGGGAGAGAGAGCATTGGGCTGAATTTAAAAGCTCTTCCTCCTCCACTGCAGTTTGCTGCTGCACCAGACTTGCATGTGTAGATCCCAATCCATTAAAATTCTGCTGGGGCCTTGATCTCAGAAGAGAAAACAGTTAGTCCCTGACTCAAACAGCACAGCTGGTGAGCTGAGCCCAAAAACTAGATCCTCCTTCACCTGTACTGATAATTCCCTGTCTCTTTCTCATCCCTATCTTCTCACAGGATCCCCATCTTCTCTTAAGGAGCCCAACAGTTGCCTGACACACACCAAGTTTCTACATTCCTCTTTAGGTAACTTCACAGTAATTTGCTGCCTTTCCTAGAGCCCACATCCAGCTGACCCTTATCCTACACCCTCTGCTCCTTCAAACCAGCCACCAACACCTTCTCTATGCAGCCAAGTCTCTCTGGATCAGCCTAGAACTCAAGACAGGAAGGCCATGGCTTCTTATAATATCCTCAACTCAAGGAACTTACAAAGTCATTTATCTGGGTTGAGTTCACATGACTTTTACTGAGCAGACTCCTACAGTTATGACTAAAAAGCCACTACTCCTGTTAAAAGCAGCAAGACATGGAACCTGTCCACATGTCCACAGTGAAAACATTCTTTCAAGGTGCAATAAAAACTGTTTATTTCTCTCTCTATTTTTAATCCACTGGTAAGAAACATGTCAAAGCAACCTTTTTCTATCAGTTATTGGACATCTAAACAACACAAAATATTTTCTGCTGTTTTTTACAGCCTTAGAAAAAAAAATCTATTACTTTTCTTATGCAACTGTCTAAGCACAGGTAAGATAATGGACCAACCTTGATGCTTAAGATTGAAGAAAAGTTTCAGAGACTTTTCTAATAGGAAAAGAAATTGCTGAAGTGCCACAAACAAGGACCTTCTTTTTAAGGCTTAGCACAATTATCTAACTTGTTCTTACCCAGGACTGTGAACAGATTATTCATTGTTGCCTGGAGAACACTTGCAGTTCAGGGTTTCCTTCAAAAAGCATGTAAAATATCATTCCAGCACTCTGATCATACACTGTGCTCTGAACCAAAATGAAGAAACTAGGGATGGTCAGAGGATTCACCTCAAAATGTGTCCTTGAAATATTTCCAAACTGCAGTGCAACAGTAAGTGTTGAAGGTATTCAGCAGATCTGATGCTACTGGAAATGGGAGCAGATCATTGTTATATATCAAAAAGAAATGCTGAGAATACTTAAACACACGAAACTTAAAATGAAATATTTATGGACTTCATGCATTTGGAAAACAGGCCCATAACCAGAGATTAATTTTCATTGCAGTATTTTTGTACTGAAAGATAGAAATAAGTAATAATTCAAAAACAAATAAAACTTTTTGAAAATAAACATAATTCTTACATATATGTTCTGTTTGCATATGCTGTTGGCTAATTTTCCCTCTCTTCCGTTTTCCCTAATTTATATTCTTCAATTTCATATTTTAATACTTCATGGACAAATTATTTCAATATATTATAAAGACAAATTGTTCCATAAGCAACAGAACTAATGATACTCTGTTTCCTATAGCTTCATGTTTCATGGTTGACTTATTTGATGTCTAATAAGCACTCCAATGGAAGTTATTTCTGTGCCTAGGAATTCATAAAACCTCTCTGCTTTGTTGATTTTTCCTCTAGAAAGAATTGAATTTTCACTGTATCCCGTACCAAGTGAGGGGCTAGGAGTCTGTCTATCGGGCTGCCAATATTCACAGTAGCAATGTATTTTGAGAGTAACACTTTTTCAAGTTGAGCAAAGCATACAAAAGTAGAGGGAGCACATTGACACAGAACACACAAAAACTAAACCAAAACCCTTAAGCCATCTCAAGGAAAACATTTTATCAGAAAGATGTTATTATTCCTAGCAATTTAAGAACAGCATTTCAGAGTAAGTGCAAGTTACAGAGATAAAGCTTTTCTGTTAACAGCCCCAGTCTCATTTTTTGCAATTGACAACGCTGATTTTTCCAGAGTTTCATTTCATGCCGAAATATCACAATTTGAGTTATGAAATTATGCATTCTTTCTGGCTTCTTTTTGTATCATTCATACTCCCTTAATAAACTTTGCACTAAAACCTGACTTTAAAGAGTAAATATTTTTTTTAAATATTTGGCTACTGCTTAGTTTTACATTGGTTCCACTCTCTTAGAATGGGCACTACAGAAATATCAAATTAACAGCCATTACAAGTTGGTTTGGATTACAGAGAACATAACAGTTGCCATATACCCAAAGGATATAAGGAATATTCCACACTATAGAATGTCAAGGTCAACATATAAAGAGGGAGGAAGAAAAAAGAAGGGGGCACATTCAGAGAAAGAACATTTTGTCTTCCCCAGTAGCTGTCACACATGATGGAGCCCTGCTTTCCTGGGGATGGGTGAACACCTGCCTGCCCATGAAAAGTGGAGAATTAATTCCTTGCTTTGTTTGCTCATGCATGTGGTTTTGCTTTATCTATCAAACTGTCTATATTACAACCCATGGCTTTATCCACTTTTACCTCTTCCAGTTTGTCCCCCCATCCCACTGCAGGGGCATGAGGGAGCAGCAGTGTGGTACTTAGTCAATTGCTGGGGTTAAAACCACCCCAGGCTGACTGGGGTTGATTTTTTTCCTTTCCAGTACTACAAATACAGAATAGCAGAAAAAGAAAATCAGTGTGATTTAAAATAGGACTACACTTTAGTGCAAAAAGAATTTTCCTTAACAAAAGGCCAATTCTAACTGGCTCACTGAAAATCCTAGTAAAAGCTTTTGGATGCACAGAATGTAATAATCAAAGAACTGAAGTGTTTTAAAAACTTTTCAATGTTTCTGGGTGAACACTATTACAATCCAACCAGCAACAAGAAAAAATAATTAGTTTTCACAGAATACTGACTTTTATATCAAAGTTGCTGCTTGTAGTCATTGAAAAAAACAGAAAACGTGGACAAAGCTACCTCAGTGTGATATGTTCAATTAATTTTTAAGATAAATTCTGTTACCCAAAGTAATTTATTCTAGGACTGTCTCAAACATATTTTGCTGAAGATTCAATATTTTTTCTCTGTAACAAAGGGAGACTTTGGTGTGGTGCAGTACTTCTTATTATCTGTTCCACTCTGTATCTGCCACATATTCTGTGCTGCACAAGACATGTACAGAACAAAAGACAAAATACTTCTCATAATAGATTAATAATGCAATGACTTTCAAATCATTCATGTAAAATCATTTTCGAAGCTATGATGGAAAATTCACTAGCCTTACTTGGTATCATTTTCATGATGACATCTGCTAAGCACAAGCTCCCATTTTTCTAAACAATTACTGTAACAAGCATAAAAAGTAGGATCTTCCCAGAGAAGCAGACAAATATAAAATGCTCGTTATCCTGAAATAAGCTAAACTTGGCCTAACTAGCATCAATAAACTGTGAGAAGATGACCTGTCATTAAAGTATAAGAGCAGTTTCAAGTTCCTCTTTTGTGATACCAGGAAAGGTGTAATCAAAAATAACACTCTAGACCAATATTTGCTTCTTGCCATCCATTTCCAGGCTCCGAGTCTTATAAACCAAATCCACATTTAAGCTTGTCTAAGGAATTTTCAAATATTAACTGGCAAGATGGGAGGAAAAGCATGGAGGACCATTTTCAAGGATGACTCTAGGGAGCCACAGACTTCCATTTAAGAGGTCTCAGGCAAGCGATATGACTAAATAATGGAGAAAAGCCAGAAACTTTTTATAAATGTCTCATTTTATTATAGGAGTGTGGTGGCTCCAAACACTAAGAGAATAGGCAACATGGTAAATTTGTCCCTTGAGGCAGAGTTCAAAGTAATCAATTACAGGCAAAAGGAAATTCCTGGGAACAGAACAGAATTGTGCATCTTGAACCATGGTGAAGGACAAGCCCATGACAGAAACATATTTTGCAGTGACCTAGAAGACAATAAGGTTTGACAGATGAGACAAAGAGCCATAGACCTGATGAGTAAGTGTGTTTCTTTTTCTCTTATGCCTAATAAAGCAGCTAACCTGGGACCCAGGATGAGTTAGCACAGTCAGATCTGCACATTTACACTTGCAATAGACAGAGTTTATGCCTTGATGTACACAGTTGAAACAAAGAAAGCAGGAAAACAAGCTTGATCATTCTGACATGCTTCTACCTGGTGTCAGAGTAACCTAGTAATACTGACAGCAACAACAGCTTCCTTCCTACTCTACATGCAGTGTCTATTAAAAAAATGCCAGATTTAAGTGCTATTGCTGGAAAAATTTTAAGGGGTGACACATTCATTCTCCAGACTAATTACTTAATTGAAGCAGCAATTCACATGCTTCCTGAAACACACCTGTGTACAGGGACAGGAAGGTACACACACACACATCCCCCCATTTGTAAAGATAATTCTTCAAAGCATGTCTGCCCCAAATCACAGTGGCCCAATGCTCTTTCTCCTGGCACAGCCAGCACAGGCATGTTGTGAAAGACTGGCATTAGGATCACCCTTATTTTTCTGAGTATGCCTTTTTAAAAGCTGTAAAACTTCCATACAATTCAAAGGTAAATATACTTCCTCTATTGATTTCATGGCATTTAGCTAAACAGTCAATTTCAATCCTTTTTAGGAGTTGTGTTCATTTCACAAGATGAACCTGCCCCCCCTTTAAGTTTGCATTGACCCTTACTCTACACAAAGGCATAATTCCATGTTTCTGACATTGCAGCTTCCACAGCAAACACTGCTATGATCTTGAAGACAACAATTTTGAGCAACTAAAAAAGGGAATAAAACACATTAAGCATGTTTAGTCTGGACTCTTCATCTGCAGAACCTCTTTACAGCTTCAAGGAAGAAAAGCTGTCTATCTTTCTCCACCCTGCATGTCACAGAAGCTATAACAGTTATCAGCCTAATGTACATTTACATGGGAAACTATGTATTTTTACTAAATCCACAGAAACAAATTCGAAATTTACTCTGTTTGTACAATAATTCTCTGTCTATAGACCTCCTTCCTGAGAGCAGATGTTCTCTGAAATGACATAATCCTTCTCTGACTAGATGACAGTTGTCTCACAGTTCAGATATTTCAGCATCTGAGCATTTAATGACAGAGATCAATCAGAGAAATAATAAAAGAACACAAAACATAAAGGGCACGCCAATTGCACTACTCCTCAAAAAACCTGCAAGGCAAAGGAAATTCCCATCAATATTTTGACATGAAATGTGCAATGTTCATATCAGTAAATGGATCCCAGTGAGGGACTTTCCTCTTTGCACACCTGTGCACTGCCAGGCTTCCTTTTTTACAGTAAGAGAGGACGTAGTGCTTTCACATCTATGAACGCATTGATCACCGAGGACTGAAAGCTGGCTGAACCGCTAGGCCGAAAACTGACGGGTGGACAGTCACCAGTGGAGTTCCTCAGGATAAATACTGGGCCACCAGCACTTAACTTCTAGCATTAACAACCCAGAGGATGGGACAGAGTGCACCTTCAGCAAGTCTGCAGAAAACACGATCGGGGGAGCAGTTGATGTACCTGGCAGCCACGCTGCCGCTCAGAGGAACCTGGACTGGCTGAGGAAAAGATCCGACAGGAACCACTTGTAGCTCAACAACAGGACATGCAAAGTCCTGCACTTGGGACCAGTGCAGACTGGGGCTGACTGGCACCTGTCATCCAAGGAGAGGCTGAGAGGTGGGGGTGTTCAGCCTAGAACACAAAACACTCTAGGGGAACTTCTCACTGTGTATACATAACTGATGTGGGGAGAAAAGAAATAGTGCCAGACCTTTTTCACTGATATAAAGTGACAGAAAGAAGGCAATAGACCTATGTTAAAACACAGGAAATTCCATTCAAATAGAAGAAACCAGGGAGGAGGAGAGGAAGAGGTGTTTGGTTTTTCAGGGGTGTTTTTGCTTGGCTGTTTTGCTTTCCACTTTGGGTTGGGTTTTTCCTTTGTGTGAGAGTGGTCAAACACAGGCTGCCCAAAGCAGTTGAGAAGTCTCCATCCTTGGACAAATTTAACACACAAATGTAGATGGCTCTGCATAACCTGATGCAGTTGTAAAGTTTGAACAATGGAGGGTTGCACTAGGTGATCTCCAGAGGTGCCTTCTTTCCACCTCTTGCACTTCTGCAAAAGAGCAGCTACATAAAGCATCCTTCCATGACAGCAGCAGCACTGATCACACTTTACATTGAGCAATTCCTGAAGCATTATCCATGGGGGAGGCTGCCTATATTACTGGTATAAAGAAAGCTGTTCTTTCCTCCACATTGCTCCCTGATCATACTTTTTTCTAGCTTTTCACTAGTGCTAGCAATCACAAGGTCATAGAGTCTAATAAATTGGAAATCAGATGGAAATAAAACATGAAAATGAGTTTTCAGTTGATGCAACCAATTACATAATACACACTCTCCAGTAAAAAGTAAGACCATGACCAGCTTAAACCCTCTCAGTATGACCCTAGACAAATTTAACAACTACACTCTCAAAAGCAGGACAGAGTGCTACAACCAATTCAAAAAGACTACTAGAGAAAAATCGAGTTGATAGAACAGAAGACATAAAGAGAAATTTCAGCTTAAAAGACAACTGCAGCAAAAACAAATATTCTCCATTTCTGATTTAAAAATATCATGGGAAGGGAAGCCTCTAAAGAAACCAAAGAATCCTCAGAAGTAAAATATATAATAAAATACATGTTAAAAATGGATGTTTTCCATTGTAAAAATTTTGTATGGATTTTTTTTTGGATTTGCAAAAATCCATATTTTCAACACCCAGATTTATATTGCTTGTCCTGCTCAAGGCAAAACATAACAGTTTTGCGAGCTTTTACAAAGTCTGTATATACATATGTGTTTTAAGCTGCAAATATGACTTGTTTCTAGAGGTGTATGTGGCCATTTCCTAGATCAGTTGCAAGATTAGAACTTTAGAGAAAAAAAGTTATTTTTTTCTCTAAAAAAAGGTAATTTACTGCCTGGTCTGGCACACTTTTATCTGAACTCCTGGCAGGTCTCATTAGGAGTGCCTGTTAATGGCACTCCTGATTCCCTTGTGCCTACTGCTCCACACAGTTTCACTCTCCACAAAGTGCCGCCTCTTTTTCCTGCCAAGAGCTGAAATATGCACCAAGAAGTGGAGGATAGTAAGCAGATTCATAGTTAGATGCCATATAATATAACCAAGGCCTTCATCCCAGAGCACAGATGCATAGCAAAGCAACAGGCATAGAACCCCAGGTTTTGGAAATAGCATTTCCCTGCAAACAAACATCGGTTGCAGCAGGCTGGCAAAGAGAGGGAAATATTTATTTACATACTAAATATTCTTTAAATGGATAAATGAAACGTTTTCACTACCTCCTCTAAAATTCCATGTTAACCTCTGTGTATGAGAATTTAAAATTTCTTAGTTCAGAATACACCAGCCAACAACATAACAAAAAAAAGCCCATTAATTGCTGTGCTCCATCATGATATTTCACCATTATTACCTTAGAACAAATTATGGGAGGGTTTCTAAGTTGGGGGGTTTTTTGCTACCAATTACATTAACAAGTTCAATAGAGAAGTTTAAATAATATTAATCAATACCACATTTTAAAAAAAGGTTAGAGGTAAATTACATATATTCCATGTATTGCAAAACCAAGTTCACTCCTCATGGAGTGTAATTTTTATTCTTGCATTTTGGGCACAGCAACTGACAGAGCATATTAAATTTGAAAGTTATCCAGACAGAGTTCATTTTAAAGAATATAATCAGTTTTGCTTCTGGAAATTTCTGTGCTTTCGGTTTATAACAGATCTAATCAAACCTTCTCTGTGAGTTTTTCCTTAAATATTATCATCACAGGGAAATAGGATATGTAAGAGAATAAAGCACAGCTTTAGGCATTTCAAAAAATATTTTTTTCTGTGGTTTCTATTTCCCAGGAGCTTTGTTTGTTTGCTTGCTTGTTTGTTGGGGGTTTTTCTTGAGCTGGTTTGCTCATTCTCAAAGACATTTGTTTCAGAATCCTCTTTCCTACATTTCACCAAGTTGTATGTAGGATAAAATACAGAGAAAAGAGTAGTCTGTGCAGTCTTTCATCCCTTTCAACCTTCACAACTTCTCCCCTCATTTGCTATATAAATAATTCTTTATATATCAAACTCGTTTCCAAGCAGATGAGATCTTAAGTCACAATCTCATCTGTGATAAATGAAAATGCCTGTTATACAAATAAAGCAAAGAAATTGCCATTATGTTACTGGCATATTGGAAAGTCAATGGCTTTAAATTCCTTGTCATTTGCATCATTCATGTTTCACTAAGTGAAACATCACAGATACAGAAGGAAACCATCATAAAAGCTGAAACCACATGCTCATCGGGAGGATGTCGTACTGGGTGTAGAACAATCTAATCATAAAGGCTGCTAGACTTGTGTTTAGTTTTTCACTTCTCCAGGAAGCAAGAAACTGAAAGACATAAATGTTGCATAGCAGTCACTCAATAAACTATATCCTAAGTTTCCTTTTCTTAACCTGTCACTTGAAAATTGCCTTTAAACCAATTAGAAATATTGTGCTGGGCCAGACTGGATGAAATAGTTACTAAAATACAGCCAGAATTAAAGCTTTATTCACCACCTTATTTGCAAAGTCATAAGTATCTAAAAATCTGCACTTTTCTGACTTCCATTCAGAGTTAGCTCAATCACACATTTGCTTTAAAGGGAAGGAAGGAAGGAAAACAAAAAAAAAACTACCTTGCTTCTAACTTGTAGTTTTGGATAAGCATGATGTGTTTTTCCCCTACTACAAACAAGAATTTTAATATTTGAACAAATCTGGCTTGCACCTGTGATTTATTTTTTTTTCCCTGCTTAGGAATTTGTCTCATGGGGGTATGAGATTTTCCAAGGCTAAAACAAAAACAAAAAGAAAACCAGAAATACCAAAATAAAAGCTTGAAAACGCTCCTATCTTGAAGTTGTATTTTCCCCCATCATTATTCAAAATTGTATATTGTTTGGAGGAAATAAAGGCAGGGAGAATACGAGAGCAGTAATTGCCTGAGTAATTTTTTTTTGTTAACAAACTGGGTTAACAATGAGACAAAAACAAATCACTTGATTGAAAGACATTGATGTTCTCAACTGCAACTGACTTACCATAATTTTTCCTTCACCAACTCTACCCAGCTTACAAGAGAGATGAACTGAAAACTCGTTCTCTGAGGAGAACTGTTACAAAAGGACTTTATTAAACCAGGTATTCCACTTAACAAACAATCAACAATCAAGCCAACAATCTTAACTCATGGAGAAATTCAAACACATCTAACAAAGCATAATACAGAAATGTCTGCTATATGCATCATGTTAATCATCATCAGGTTTGTTAATTTTTTCAAGTGTTTGAAATTCTATTTGTATGCTAATTATGGAGGTGCAACAAAAGGTATGTAATAGCAAACAAGCCAGTCTCCTTCACTTCAAGTGAAAGTACTTCTGTCCACTCAAAATACTGGCACATAATGCTTTGTATTAGAAGATGTGCAGAGCTTTGGCAGAAATTATTTTTTATCTTTTCAAGCAAGTATAAATGCTTTTGTCCCATACAAACCTCTAATGTTAAAGCTATTCTTTTATCTGTTAAGGTGCCATCTGGATGTTCTGCCAATATAAAAGCTCCTGGCTTCGAATGAACAGAGCTAGAAGCACTTAGATCTTCTCTTCCTGTGTGATGCTGCCATTGTAATTGTAGTTACTTTGAGTTTATACTACCCATGCTCTCTCTCCACAGGCTGTGGGAGGAAATGATGGCCTGGAAAAGTCCTGAGAAGCAAAAGAAAGGCAGCTGGTGCAAACTGGGGATCCATTCTTCAGTTCCATTTCAGACATTCATTCAGACTTCCTTTCCGGGGGGGGAAAAAATATTTTAAAAAAATTTAAAAAGCATCTCTCGGTGTCATGACAAGTATGTAATAATCCACAGAGAACATTTAGAAACCACATTTTCAACTAATGTCACCAACTTCAGAATTGTGGTTTGAGTTTTCCCATCAAGTGCTAATCATTCCCAGACCCAAATTTACTATTCAGGCAGGAATTCCTGTGTTCCAGAAGAAAGAACCAAGCAATTCCTTCTCTCTTGAGTTCATATACAGCAAGTTTGGAAGAGTCAGTACCAGAGCAATGCTTCTAGGAAAGTGTTTTATCCCACTTGATGTGTTCTGTTTAGTTTTAAAAGCTTTAACAAAATACAAACCAGTTAAGAGCTAAACTGATAAACTCATACAATTCTCACTGTCCACTTCCTTTCCTTTTTACTCAATATTCTGTGTTTAGGACATTACTCGTTGCCAGAGAAAAATCTGATGTTACATTCTTCTACAAGTCAGAAGCTATAAATTATTCTGGCTTGGAGCTAATCTCACATTGTGTCTCTTAACACTGCTCTACAGTGTCCAAAATACAGTTTTTAGTGACCATTCAGGTACAAGAAGGCACAGTTTATTTAGTTTTTATGCAAAGCACCTTCTCCCTACCTACATAAGTTTCAGTTGATCTGCTGGCTGAGTGGTCTTTTGAGACAAGAGACTTTTTAAGGCAGGGTCTGTAAGCTTCAGCTCAAACAAATTCCAGTATTTGTGCTGGTTGCTGCCCTTAGAGCTTTGAGGAGCCAAGGCTGAGCCTCTGTTGGGCCTTTCTAGGTCACAGACTTCTGCTTTTCATAACTACACAGCAAGCCTTGGGTGTGTCACACTCATCCCTCCTGACCCATGCAGAGGAGCTGCAGAATTTATCTCTGTCAAGTTAAGGGATGCAAGTTAAGCCTGAAAATTTCAGCACCAGCTTTGGAGACTGGGACACGCAGGCTTCAATTCTCACCCCAATGAATAGATTTGTTCACTTTCCATAAAATGTAAGCAAAGCAGCACCTTGGGAAAAGAGCTAACAGTGTAAGTTTTTGAAATAGGATAGCGAGTGCGATGTCAAAACCAATATAAAGTAGTAATATGGACACCATAAATAAATGGGGGATAAATAAGTACAAGTGAAACCCAACCTCATGTAAAGCAGTTAATTTGCTTCATCGTAGTGGAACTGGGACTAAGATTACATAAACTAAGAAAACTTTAATGCTTTTACATAGGAAATCTTCAGAGATGCACACTTACAGTATATAGGCCAACAATGCTTTGTAAAATGAGGTTAAAGGTTGCTGATCTGTATTTCGAGTCCCACAACTTCAACTCACCATCCTCAGAGTCTGCCATTTTTGCAAGCTTCAAAGTCCTTAAAAAAGGTTGTACACTAACACAACACTTCCCATTTCCCTAGAACTTGAAAAGCCAGATGACTAACAGTCTTTGACAATGGAAATGGAATGCTCCCTGCCAAGGACTCAGTGCACAGACCATACAGATGATGTGCCGAGCTCCTAAGTGACTGTATTACAATAAAAAGATAAAGCATCCTTAGTCCCTATGCCCTGCTTTTTGGTGCACTGCCTTTGAACCATCTGTAAACACACCACATGCCAGGAGGACCAAGTCAAGAAAACATCAAAGCACATAAATGAAATGGCTCTTTTATCTCAGTCCCATATGTTTCTACATTTTATTCTAATTATTTTGTTTCATACACAGCAGAGCTAAAAGTTGACAAATCCAAGAGATGCTATCCATCTCAACACCAATCACCTAATATTTCATTATTTTTATAACAAAAAAGAGTTTTCTGTTCATGCCATACATGGCTGATAGGTCCTAGTTACCTTCCACATTTTGATTTTTCTGTCCATTTCCACTGGGCAATATCCACAATAGTTTGATTGGAATATTCATGATGTACAACAATTATTAAGGGACAGAAATTCTTCAGTGAAAGATCCTTTAGAAATATAATTATATTCCCATGTAGTCTTCAAATCAATTTCAAATATCTAAATGCATAAGGACTGTCATGTAATTGTAATTCAATTTGATTCAGAATATAATGCAATTTTACTAATGTCTATATAAGACATAAAAAGATGAGGTACCTTATACAGGAGTGTACCATTCATTAATATTATTGAGGAACTGTCTTACTAAAAAGTTACTTCTGAATTTTACCATGTCTTTAGAGGGATGAAACTAAATTGTCTTTTGCATTATTTATTGCATAATTTTTGAATGTCTCTATCACACTCATTGTGAATCTATAGACCCATACATCAAAAAGAAATGGGAAAAAAACTGGGTATAATATTTAGGACATGTAAGTAAAAAGTACAAATATTGTCAATTCTCATAACCATTCAGAGTCCATCAAAGAATGTCTACTTAATTTCAAAATCTATAAAAGTAATATTTTAATATTTCAAAGGTGCAAGAAAATGCTATATCTCAGTGGCTCAATTCCTGTGTAAGTTATAGAACCATAACACAATTTAATAGAACTCTGAATGTCATTATACAGATTAAAGGACTGGTACACATGGGCTGGCAGCTGATATATGCACTTTTTTAAAATGAGAAAGTCTTTGGTACAGTTTGGGTTCCTTAATTTAAAAATAGCATATGCTAGATTTTGAAAATTCTTTATGTAAGTCATGTATCATCAAAATACACATCTACCCTTATTCTTCTTAACAGTGTTCCTCTAAAAACCCTGAAACATCAAATCACAGAGATACATTATGTTATTTGCTGTTATTTATTTCTTCTAAGACATTTGATATTATGTATCTCTATTTTTAGAAGGAATCAGCACCAATATCTGGGCATGGGCCTGTGAACAGGGAGAAGTGTTGCAATTATCAGTCTTTGTAAACTTTACTGTTTAAAGTGCATTGAATTGAGACAAAGAAATAAAAATTTAATTCAATTAATACTAATTATTAAATTTATAATTAATTTAACTAATTTAACTAAATAAAATGCAAGCTATGAAAAATGGTACTCAAAAAGAAGCTACTTTAGAATATTTTGAGTCATAACATACACAGTGAAAATGCAAAGGCCAAAAACAAATGTATTAGAAGGACTAGATGTCTTTCATGCAACAAAAAAAAATTTAGTTTGCCTTTGCATGGTCCTATAAAAGCAATTCTATGGTGCTTTTACAGCTCGCTACCTACTTTTATTCAAATGTTATGACTTCACTGGAAATACTGACATTTCTGATTCAAATATATAACCTTATTTTTAAGATAACTATCACCAAAAAAGTCTCTTTTTATACCTGCTTTATCTCTTTTTTTAGTTACCTATGTGCAAAGATTTTCTTTTTCTTGTATTGATAGTACATTGTGGAAACTCTTCAATTATTCCTTTCTTTTGCAGCAAACCAAATTATAAAACTAAAACAATTATTCACTTGCACTACGAGCTTTTAAACTGAGGAGTACATGATAGTATTACGACCTTTTCCTCCCATTTCTTAGGCAAGACATTTTACAATGTGATTTAGTGAACAGTCAAAAATCAGGATTTAGATGCAGGTTCAGGTAGAAGGAAATCTGACTGGTTTATAGGTGTATAACAAAATATAAATGGAAAGATATCAGCAGGTTTGAGATAGTGGAAAAACTTTGGTTGCTAATTTCAGTTTCCAAGAAAAAAACATTAACTTCTGTAAAAATTTAAAAGGCTATAATGAAACTTTTTAGGTCAAAGTAATTATTATTATTATTATTATTAATTGTATTAATTATTTATCTATAATGAATACTTACTGAGAATTAATAATTATGAATGCAATAAATTTACAACTATATTGATCCAAAAACCAAAATTATTTTATAAAGTAGTTATTCAGGGAATCATAGCAAATAATGTGGTTTGGAAAGTTCTTGTGAAAGTTTCTTATGCAACAGAAAGTAAATATCTCAGACACTGACATGAAAATTATTCAAATCAATGCAATGACTACCATTGACTTCAATAGGTTTTAAAATACAATTTTAAGGCATACAGGATCAGAACTAGTCAAAATTCAGGATTTTGACATTCAAAAAATGTTAATGTATACAGGTACCAGCAGTTGTTAGCAGGTTTAACAGATATTACAAAAAAGATTCTGGAAGTGATAAAACAATATTTTAAGGTCTGATAATTTGGTGAATTACAATTCATCTTAAGTTTAGAGACAACAGAATGCAGCTCTCTGCAGTTAAGGATTGCCTTCAGCAATAACTTCATGGAGGGCTGATGTTGGCCAGCTGCCAGACACCCACCCAGCTGCTCTCACATTCCCCCTTCCTCAACAGGACAGAGGGAGAAAAAAAGATCAAAACAAAATAAAACAAAACAAAAAGAGAACACTTCATGGGTTGAGATAAAGTCAGGTAGAGATCATTTGCCAATGACTGTCTCAAGCAAAGTAGACTTGCTATGTGGAAAATTAATTTAATGTATTGCAAATAAAATAGACCTTGGTAGTGAGAAATAAAGACCAAGCTGCAGCAATTATTTTCCTCAACTCCCTTTTTTACCCATGCTCAACTTCAATCCTTCACTCCCATGTCCTCCACAGTCTCCCCATCCCAGGAAGTGAAGGGTGATGGGGACCGAGGGGCTGCAGCGAGTCCTTGGCAGCTTCCCTCTGAAATTGTGTTATATCAACATCCACTTGGGAGTAAATCTGCATTTGTGGTATTTCAAAGCTATTTATATGATGTAATAAATATAGTTTTACTTGGATTAGAAAGAAATGTAAAATCCTCAGAAAAGCTGATGGCTTTGTTAAAGAAAAAATCCTTATTATCTTCCGAAATCAGTAGAAGTTTCACCATTACCCTAATATAAAAGACAATTTATAATTACAACTGCCAATAAAACTTGTTGTCAGCTTCACCATCTTTGCCTTTTTGTTTTGTTCAGCTTATACTTGGCCACCATTAAATCACAGTTGTCTAGCACATGGTTGCTGTTCACTGAAAACACAGCCAATTCCACACTAATTCTAGCAAACTCCTTCTTGCTTGAACTAAAAAGTACATCTGACTTCAACAATGGACATGCAGAGTCTTATTAAACAAAAAAAAAAACCTAATCAAGCAAAGAAAAAACCAACAAGACCATAATTGAAAAAAAGCCATCTGCATACCCTAAGTAAACAAAGTCAGCTATGATATTTAGCTTTTAGCTTTTTTAAATCTTTGCTATTCCCAAGTCCCTCTTTCTTATTCTCAACAACTCTTGGGGAGGGGGAAAAGCTGGTTTATTTTGTTCTCAAGTTCAAATATTTTTTTTTTCCATAAAACCATGATTCAGCTTTATAAAATATTTTACAGTTTATAGTTTTTTGCCCAGTTCAATACATTTTCACATTCATTTTAACAGTATTAATCAAGACAGTATTTCTCAAATATGGGACAACTGGCATATATGAACAGGAAATTTCGTAGGGAGGTATTAATCATTTTCTCTAATGTCTAAGGGGCAAAGACATAACTTTTTTTCCACAAACAAAACTTCTATTTTGATTGGATATTAAAGGTAAATTATATAGAAGCAGTGGCTGTTCATGGATTTTTACTGTAGTAAATGCATTTGACAATCCTACACTGCAGCACCAACTAACAGGAATTTTACTGAATTTGCAATTTTAAAAAAATTATATCTATTTTACAAAGCAGCATCAGCCCCCAAAAATCCATGTTTCATGAAAGTAAGCTGGAATTAATGAGCTTATTAAATTTAAAATGTCCAGTCACTCCCACAATCTTTCCCATAGCCCTTCATGCTTGCAAAAATTAATGATAATGACACCACAGGTAAGAAAGTCAGAGGGCTGTGCTGGGACAGAGGAGAAGAGAAAGAAACTGGAGACTGATAGAACGTAGAAAAGTAAGGGAAATGCAGTTAATTAATGTTATTTTATGTACATATTGTAGTAAGGAAAAGCTTTAGCTCAGCTGAAAAGTCTGTAAAGACCCATTGGTTGCAAGAGACTTCCATGAAACATCTGTTCCAAACTCAGCAAAATTAACAGAGCAATTAACACAGAGGCCTGCAGGACTTGAGAATAATTTGGAAATCCGAAAGTGCAGGACAGGATTTTTGAGAAATCAGAGTTTCAGTGTAAGGACCTGGAAAGCTTTGAGAGCTGCTGGAAAATATGACCAAATTATTGCTGAGAAGGAATCATGAAATGAAATGCAAAATACATAAATCAAGAAACTGGACTTCTTGTACTTAAGAAGTAAACAGTACAGAATTATTTTTTTTTAATTGTCTGTGTTGCTGTTGGAAGGCAACAAGTCTATTTTCCTTCCAGACATCTCTACTGGTCAAAGTAATAAGGGTAGAAGTTTCTGGTTAGTTTAAAACTTGTTATTTGCTAGAGAAGGAACATCTAATTTAAAAATATATTGTCTATGTACTTTATACACAGGGAGCTTAAATATTCAACTAAATCACCTTCCTCTACAGCCAAGATCTTTATTTTTTCAACTAGGTACAGGAGTTCTCAATCTTAAAAGTACTGAGAACATGAGAGCACTGTACAGACATTGTGCCTTGAGTCCAAGAGGAACTGAAGTCTCTCCCAGGGGCCCAACAACATACTGAGGCTTCAAAAGGAACCACAAACACTACCTTTAAAATAATTTCAAAAAATTCAGTCACCATTCTTCGTGCTTTTTTTTTTTATTATTATACTTTGTAAGCTTACTGGAAACCACGAAGTGTAAAAATAATTAAGTTTTAGAAAGTCCCCAGCAGCTGAGCCTACATTGAACTCCTTTGAAAATGCATAGTTCTTCAAATACTGTAATAAACACTTAGGATTCTTGATCCTAAATGCAAAGGGGAAAAAACATAAAAAGAGGGAAAAAACTTCTCAGTGATTCATATTTGGTTAAGAATGTTTTCTCAGTCTAAAATATTGCTTTGTCTTCCATATCTATGGAAACCAACAGACAACAACATTGATATAGGCACCTATTTTTCTCCTGCTCATTGAGCAGAATTTCAGGAAGGTCCATTCAAATCAATAAATTTTCACAGTAGGCTGCAAATCAAATCATTACTTCCTGCTCAGAATGCCTCAGAGTAGCTCCACACTGACAATCATAATGAATAGGGAATAAAGCCACAAAATTGCTGTTTAGCAATTCTTAGTTCCTAGGCATAGTGACAACGAACTGAAACACAGGGGCACCCCCCAGAGGAGGAGGAATTGTGTGCACTTGTGCCTCAGATGAAGAATGTAGAGATGCTAATGTAGTTTATTAGATGCTATTTTAATCTCTCACACCATGAAACATGAGAAGATGGTAAAAGAATCCAATAGGAACTGCCACAACATCATGCTGATTTTCATTAAATTTGTTGAAAGGGGACTCAGCATGGAATTATTAAACTGCTTTCAAAGGCAAATGACTAAAATGGCTCATCTATTTATAGCCATTCTTCTCAATCACCTTTTTTTTTATGGTGACACCTACTAGCTCCTGCTATATTTAAGGTTCTGTCAGGCTTTCCTCAAAACCACAATTTTTTCAGCCTTTTACACTGGTGATAAACAATCTTCCTTTAAAATTAGCAATAAAGCTACTTAGGAATGTTTTTTAAAACAAAATATAAAGACACCTAGTAAGCCTTGCCTTCCATCTAAAACATCGTGAAATTACTTGCTTCAAAATTATCTTAGCCTTTTGATGACTTAGAAACAAAAATGGTTCTTCAATAGCAAATTTATTGAACATTAGTTTATATTTAAACTAGATGCACCCTTAATGTATACGTACACACATGTATATAAGAAAGTACATTTATGTATGCACAAAAGAATGATGTGCTTCTTGAAAATATTTACAAAGAAAATGTTTCTTTTTCAGTGAACTTAATGGTAAAAAGGAAACCCAGACATCATGGTTTTGGTTACAAAAATCTCTGCATGCATGAATTTAAGTGATAGGGAAGGTGCCTGTTATTGGGACTCCAATTGGAAAAGGAAGTGCTGCTGCAGCAATTTAATATACACAAAAAAGTCTGAGTGACAAGGCAAAGCATCACCACACCAAATACACTCCTCTTGCTCTACTGTCAGGGCATCTGTAAAATGTGAAAATTTTTTAAATACCCAGGGTTTTAGAATCACCCACATTTTAAAGTCACACAGCAAATTTCATCCTCTTATGAGGACCTACAGTTCTCTTTTTATTTTCATTCAAGACAGTATTGACATAATTTAGAATAACAATAGTTACTTTCATATAGCCTTTAACCTACAAAATCAGATAAATCATCAGCATTTTAGTCCCTTTCCTCTGATCACCCACACATTCAAAATATGGCCTCACCTCATTAAAAAATTCCTACTTGAGATGCTTAAAAATTGGTCTGTGCTTATAAAGAAAAGTTGACTTACCAGCTGGCCCTACAGATCCATCTGAGCTACTTCAGATCTTGCAATACATCACATTATAAAGAAAAATAGCTCTTGTGAAGAGAAGAAAAAAAAATTCAGGAGAAACCCTGCTTTTATGAGAAGGGTGTTGGAGGTCCAGGATCCCCAAGATCATTAAAACACTGGCAGAGGATGGCAGAGGATGTATCTAAAGAACAGACAACTACAAATAATTTCCAGAGCATGAAAGCTTCCAAGGAGTGGTTCTTGAACAAACCACTTCTTTCTTAATTTCATGGTAGAAATAAACCTGAATACCCAGCATTGTTCATCTAATCTGCTGAAATGCATTTTAGTAATTAAAAAAACACTACAAACTTGCCTGATGAGTCTTTCATCAGCTTTCAATTGTGACTAGGCAGGAGCAGCCATTGTGACTTTTTGGTCCTAACAGTACTCAGGGTACTGAGCCCAGCCTAAGTAAAGCTGTATAAATTCATTGGTACATGCAGTATCCAGACAACACCTTTGTTGCTTCATTCAACTGCTTAAAGCCATTTGAACGTGAATGCAATTTTATTCATTTGAGAAATTGTTGTCTTTTGATATTCAGATATCAAAATTGGATGGGATTCCTGAGGCTTCAAGTTAAAAACTACCAAAATTAATTTTAAAAAAGTAACAGCAGATATAAAACCATTGAAGCCTTTGCAAGCCCTTGCTGCAAAGCAGTAAATAAAGACAAACTTTCCAAATTCAAATAATAATAATGAATTTTACAGTAAATTTTAGGCAAACCATTTAGAAGCTTTTTGAAAATAATTCTAGACTAGGCCTACTTGTTTAATTCATTGCAGCATGTAGTAACAAGGGGGGATTAATATGTAAGAGATCTCCCTCAAGATGCAATTTGCAAACAAAAATTTACAGGAGGCTTGTGAAGATACTAATTAGATTTGCATCTACAGAAGATAATGGAAATACATCAATTTACCCTCACATGACCTTGTTCATCTAAAAATAAATAAACAAGAACAAATTGATTAAATTCAAAAGCTATATGCAACCACCCAGAATATAGATTGTACCTGAGTTTTTGGATATATACTTTTGATTTAACAGGATCACCCCACCCAGGGGCAGCACCTTGCACTCGGCTTTTTAGAAGGAGGTAGAATCTCATCTCTTTCTAGAACACTTGCTACAATCAAGAGAAAGGTCAGTCAAGAGAAAAAAGGGGGGGGAAAATAAAAGGAAAAGTTTTGTTAGGTCACAGTAAAAAAACTGAAATTTTCTGCTTATTGAAAGTGACATAAGTAAAGTCAATACTAGCTGATACCATTAATTTGTTCTGAATCCTAGGTCTGTACTGATCTGCTGCTGAGTGGCAATAAATGTCAATATATAAATGCCAGACAGATTATAGAGTCCAAGTGCTAGAATTTTGCTTCTTTGATCAAAATAATTTTCCTGAGTTCACTTGCAATTGGACTCATCCTCAGACCAATTATAGTGAAAAGGTAACAACTTCAGACTGTCTTATCTGCAAAGGCTTTATCCTACAATGCTTTACCTTGGCAACATTATTATTTGTTAATTCTCTGTCTGGGAGCATACATATATATTCATATATATAATGTCTTACCTTGATAACAAGCAATTAAAGAGTTGGGGCTTTCCATTTATCATGTTTTCTGAAATTCTTTTTTTGTGCATACAAAATGCACAAATATTCCATAATAGGTGAAATAATTCCAGAATAGGTGTTAACTACATAAATATATGAGTATGTCTCAATGACATCTCCAAATATGAGATTATGCAGGTAGGAAGTGGTTGGACCTTATGTGGATGATGGTAGCACAAGGAACTCAAAAAGCCACAAAAGCTATCATTATTATTTTCAGCTAATGTTATCAATGGATAAACATAAGTGAGAATGCATTAAAGATCATGTCTTGGTCAACTTACCTTATTTTATTACAACTTATTGCTCTATATTTTGTATTAAATATACACACTATCTACAAATCCAGAAATATCTTCTCAGTCAGATTTCAAAAACACAATAATGAGCCTGTGTTGAGGGGAAATCTTTAAAGGACTGTAAGATGCCTACCTGAGCAGGAATGCAAATTCTTATTGCCACATACAGAGTTCAAAACTTTTCTCCACATTAAAAATATCTTTAACATTTTATGAATTGGCACTATCATGAGCTTTGCATTTAAATGTGTGTAAATGGCAATTAATAGCAGGCAACTGCTGAGATGAAATTGATTACTATGTCTTATTTCATGATAGCCTCAAATTTATCTGTATAACATAAGTTCTGTAAAAAATAAATTGACTTCCTAAACAGCAAGATGTGAGGAACTTTAGCAGCTGGATGCTAGAGGCACATGCCAAAATCTCAATGCTATAATGTTGAAGCAGATTTTTTTTCAGAAAGACTAGCGTGTGCTTAAATACAGAAATAGATAATTATTTTTCACTTCCTCTTCATGTACTGATATTCAGATTAAAAGATTCTTTATAAACACATAGAGAGCAAAATCAGATTTCAGAGTGAGTATTGTCCAAAAATAAAAATATTATGCCTGAACATTTTAAAAACACTGAAAAAAATGTGATATAATTGACTATTAATTTTTTTTATCAGTCCATTTGTAAAGAATGTTCCCAGTTTTCACAGCTACCATAGCCAGTAATGAACATTTCTTTCTTATCGCCCTCATTGAGTCCATGCTCCAGGACTTGGCTTCTCAACTTGATAAAGAAAAGAGATGATTTAAAGCTAACAGCTGACACACTCATGATCACTGATATGAGCATAAAGCATGGGATGGTGATTTTTAGTGTAGTTTTATTGCAATAATGAAAATTGATTTTTTATTTTCTCATATACCTAATTAGATTACAACTACTTAAATTCTAATTTTATCAAAAATCCATCCAATCTTTTGTACATACAAGAATAATTGGCCAGTTGAAAGATACTGTAACACACTATTCTCAAGAATATTTTGTCAGGCAACACAGAAGGTGTGGAATTTCTGACTTCAGGGCAGTGACTTCATCAGTTGCTACCCTTCAATTAATCAGCATGACACAAAACATTCTATGCTACCCAGGTTAACTTTTAAACAGCAGGTATAGATGAGAATCATAAAGCTGGCATTCATGGCTGACCATCGAGACAGTAAGTTAATTTTCTGAGGGCTGCACTGTAAAGACAGCAAGGGTCTTTTGGGACACTCTTGATGGAATGTGTCAGTCACAATAAAGTATATTTTTTACTAAAATAATACAGAAGGCTTTAAAGACCCATGTTTCAATAAGAATTATCCCTTCAAGTATAAAATAAATAAATCACATTCCAAATCTGACAAGTTAACTTCCACAGCTCATATGCCAACTTTGTAAAACAAAATTTGTCTTGAACATATTTAAACTAAAAAAGACCTTTGGCATGAATTAATTTCATAGAAATAATCAAATCCAGAGCTTGTGTTTTTTAATTCTCAATACATATAAAAACTACATTTTTGCAGAGGCCCATCACCAAAAATGCTACTTTAAGAAGGAAGACAAACGTAAAAGGCAACCTTCTATCATTTCTATCCCAAAGTTAGCATGTATAAAAAATTAAACCACCAATAGCCCTAAGGACATTTCTTGTTCGTGAAACACTGGCTGCCTGGGAGAACAGACAATATTTGTGCATTGCAGGGTTAACACACACAATTTCCCAAACACAAACTGAGCACGGATTTTTCAAAAACCAAGTTGGAAAGTAATGACAATATCCAAATACCATCATAGCAGCTACATAAAAAGCACTTCTTTCCAGAAATACAATTTACTACAAAATGACAAAAATAAATGTAAAGTATTTAGAGGCTCACAGATCTCCACTGCCATATGGTATCACAGCATTAGATGAGCATAAAATAATAGCTACCTATTGTAAAGTTAATGGAGTAATTTATCTCATAAAATGAATTTTAAAATCCCACATGAAATCATGCAAAACTTTTCTATAGCTAAATACCTTAGCAAGCAGAAAACCTCCAATGCACTTGGCTTTATTATTGTTTTAGTTTTTATACACCATGTGTTTTCAAAGCACCATAGTCTCAAGGAGTTACCAGAATCATAAATGCTACACAATGGAAATTTTCATTAACCCTACCTAACAAAATTTTAAACCTCAAGCAGACAGTTTAAGTGTTTAAATGGGACTGCTTCCCTTGAAGGGGGCAGGGATACAGGTCTAATACAAAATAAGAAATGTAAAGCAGATAATGAACTGTGCACTTCTGTGACCATAAAGCACGCAGCTGTGAACCCAGAACATTCCCAAGGTTGTTGTGCCCAAGGCACAACAGCCTGGTGGAGTTCTTGTTCTCAAGTGAAAAGTGATAGGAAGACCAGAAGAAAAAAAAAAAATAATAATAATCTACATGCATAATTCAGCCTGAAATGAAGATATTTCTTTAATGGAAACTCATCTTTTCAGAAACAGAGAGAAGGGAAATCAAGGAAAATACCTGAAAGGAATGGCCTGCCATTCGCTTGACAAAGATGCTGCTTTTCAATCCTTGCTCCATGTCAAGGTGGTAAACACACCACTTTTAGCACATCTCATGATGTAGGTCGGTTTTAGTTCTGTATTTACCCTGAGCACATCTCCTGTTACAGCCCCATCAGCACATCTCCATACAGCCCAAAAGGGGGCTTCTTTTCCATTCTAGCTCTACCTGTAGCTGCTTCAGTGGAGACATTTGTATTAAGGTTTTCTGTATGAACCTCTCAGCAAATTTTCTCATCTGTCAGCCCTAAACTCCTGTCCATCTCCAACTTTGTTTTCTTTAACAGGAATTTCATTCAGCACCTCTAGTTTCTCTGTGCTTGTGACTTCCAGAGGAAATCAGATGACTGCTTTCTCTTAGCAGGCTCTCTCTTCTCCGAGTTCCCTAATTTACTACAACAAATCTCCTACCAATTTCTCTGGACCAGAGAGAAAAAGCACTCCTCTTCCTCAGCACATTCCAGGAACAAGTCCAAGAGCAGCAAGTCATGCCATATTTAGGGTATGACACCCCAACTATTCGTTATCTTCTATCCATTTCAGCTACCAACACACTAATTGCCTAAAAACAATTTTTCGTCCACTGTGCTGTCTCTTCATAATCACCCTTGAAATTTCCATCTTTACTACTAAATTTGTAGAAAGTATGCAAGCATTAAATAAAATATTTATAAAAATGAGCAAAAATTTACTTTGTGTATTGATTTTGAAACATGAAACAAAATTGTAATTGTTACTTTTCAAACCAGTACTTTAATGACTATAATTTTATTCAGTTTGTTTTCTGATCTATTAGGCTAAAGTGGTGTGTTGTGCGCTTTTCAATAGAAAAACTGTTCTGTAAAAAACAGGAAATAGACTGCAAATGCAATATACACTAAGAAAATGCTTAAACAGAAACAAAAAAATGGGAAATTTATTACTGTTAACTATAAGAATTTTTTTCTTTTCAGAGTATAACAGGCTACTTTAAGAAATGGAAACATCCATAACCTATTTTGAGGCAGAGGTGTCATAGAAAAGACTGAGCTGGGTCTCTGTGTTATGCATCTACAGTCTTAATTAACAATTTTGGTCAGCAACCCAGAATTACTTACAATAACTCACCAAGCCTCATTAACTGGGGCACGTGGTGTGCACTGGTTTTAGTACAGCTCCAAAGTGGTTCTCTTAGTGATTCAGTATGAAGGCTATAATTCTGACAATATATTTAAAATGTTCTAGCTTTTGAATAGAAGCCACTTAACTGCTTGGGCAAGATATGTTTACAGAGAGAACAGAGCTAAAAGCAATCCAGTTACTAAATCACTCAGAATGCTATATATTTTCTGTCCTGTCTGGATATAGCACTTGAGCTTTTTACTCACATCCACAACTTGATAACGTAATGAAGTTCAAGTTACGAAACTGATATTTTTAATAAAACAAAGATATTGTTAATGTGAAAAAAAAAATTAGCAAGAATGCTTAGAAGGCTTAGCCTTTTCAGAACTGTACTTAATCCCATTTTGCACGTTACACAATCAGAATGCTTAAAGTCTTTCCATAAAGGCACAAAAAACCTCAAACCAGTGTTTGGTATTCTATTTGTCCATTTGCAATGAAGCCAAAATTCCAAATGGCAAAAAATACTGAACAATCCTTTAGATTCCACTTAATTATAAAGAATATCATTATTAGCACATTCCTACACTTTCCCATTCATGATTAAATATAAAACTGCTATTTAATGTAACTTTGGTTTTCATCCCTCATTTTCTTCTTGTTTTTCAGTAAATCAAGTCAAATTTTTTTCCTGACATCTTTTGTGTATTTTCCTTCCAATCTCACTTCATCACTATCACCCTGTCTTTGTTTTCCCCCCTGTCTCTTGAAGACTGACACTCATATCAAGCTAGTCTATGCATCCAGAATATTTGCTCACTGGAGAAACTTCTCTCATTCTCCTTTAAAACCCTTAGTCAGCCTTTGCTTCCTTTCTGATAATTTATTTTGACTTTTCTTTAGTCCCTTATTTATCTGCCACAGGATTTAGAATGCCTGATTAAATCAAGAAGCATTCTAAAATCAGACTTCTGCAGATCTATGTTTCACATTTTCATGAACTTTAACTATACCAGTAATTCAGAGAATATTCTCTAGAGTGCTCCTGTTTATGCTGTTACCTAATTAAATAGTGTTTCTAGCTTCATAAAGTGGTTTCCAGAAAGTTATTTCTCCACTGCCTTAAAAAAAATGTGTTGACAGTACTTTCAAATAAATACTAATTAAAATTTTTGTTACATCACTCTCTTTCATAACCATTCCTGTTGAGGTTTCTAATTAAAGTAATTCTAAAACAAAGATACCAGAAACCTTACAAAAGAATTTCTCAAAAAGAGAAGACGAAGCTTCAAGACATTTCTGAGCAGCTGTGATCCCAACTTCAATTATCTGGATTTGGCTCTCTCTGGAAAAGATCTTAGAAAAGAAATGCTGTTTTAGGACTGATGTACACATTTGATTGTGATCAATCTAATCATAACCCTTACAGTTAGATGATTTGGATGTTTATTTCACAGCTCCTGAAGGCAGATGTTCAGCACTGGGAGATGCAACACATGAATACAATATGATTAAATTTTCAGTGTTGATGAAAATATAATTTTTTTTATTATTAAAGTTTGAATATCGTGCAAGGGATTCATTTTAGAGGACAATACACAAAGCAGATTTTATCATTCAGTTTATAGGGCCTTCTAAAAATAAAGAAATATGAAAACAGTTTTTAACTAGGTATAACAGCTTGTAAATGATTTTAGTGTTTACTAATGTTGCTATCTAAAACCTATATAAAAAGTCACTATTAAGTTTTTTACTTTTTTTCCCATTTCCTCTAAGTTCTAGACTATCAGAGAAGATGCATTTGAGTTTGAATTTTTTTTTTTTTCTTTCAAAGAAAAAGAACCTTGGAGAGTACTGTAAAAGATGAGTGAGAGTCATGTTCCCTATTTCCTGGAAATATGAAGTTCCATAAAGCATCAGCTACTTACAAAACACAAAAAATGTAAATACATATCTTCATATTGCTAATAGATCCCCACACTGTTATGTAGACTTTACAGACAATTAGACATATAAACAATAAAATTTATCCCTGTCATTGAAACAAAAATAATTTTATGGAAGTACATCTTTAAACACTTTCTGAAGAATTTATTTTACTTCTTTTCTAATTCAAGCAAATGATGTTAACCAATCTCAGTGCATTTCAGGTGCATGGAAATTGAAAGAGCAGGTAAAGGACAGAACCAGCAGCACACTATACTGGTGTATTGGTGGCCACAAAAGACTATATTTAATTAAGTACTCTCCAGGAGTACTGCAGACTATGAATAGCTTAATAGCAGCCTACCAGCAGTTTGCAAGATTACAGCTTCAGAGGGGATTAAACCTGACAACTTCTTTTTATAGTTCCTACTTTACAGAGACTTTCTTCTTTTTCCATGGTAGATTTCAATAACTGGATTAATTTTTAGTTTGATGAAAGCATGGCAAAGACAACTGTCCCTTCTAAACAGTTCCAAAATGGACACAGAGAGGATAAGTGCGTGGGTTGCCATGGACACAGGTGTATGTTATGTATTAAACAGTCCCAAATTCATTCTTTTCCTACAGTTTATCTCCAATTCTAAGCTAGATAAGATTATCTAACTCATCCTCATTAAATAGTGGATGCAAGTACGTTCCTGACACAACCAGGAATGACGTGATTCTGCTTCCCAAGGCAACATCATTCACAAAAAAAAAAAAAACAACAAAAGTGTGATTGATAAAAGTTAGAAGTAGAGCATTGACAAACATTAACATACATATCCTGAAATCCTTGCCCAAGGAGTCCCCTGTAGTGCTTTGTTTTACATCTAATCCTATTAATTTCAATGGGCCATGTGCTCAATTGGTTCAGCATCCTGTTAAGGCCACAAAATTCACACAAAGTGCCCCTTTTACTGGAGAAATGAGGTGATTTTACAGGTACAGAAATCCTTCCTAATGTAAACATCCTGGAAAAATATTTCTTTAATCTCCTGAAGAAGCACTTAAGCTCCCAGAAACATTTGTTCCCTCTCTTGTATCTCTTCATACGTGTACCTCCTTTATACCCTCTGTTCTAACAAAAATAATTTTCCTCTTCCAACACACATGGTCTCATGTGTAATCCTAGATAAACATAACCATTAACTCAGTAAATGCAGATGCTATTTACTGAGCAAGGCCCTGCAACACAAATCCTAAAGCTTGAACACTCATTCCTGCAATTTACAATATTTAGTTGAAAATGAGAAATAACACAAACAAATGTCATGCTCAAAGTCTATCAAGCATATAGAGGGTTAAATATTTTCATAATTATATAAGAATGTGTAATGTAGGAGATAGCCTGATTTAAAGTGTTTTTTTAACAAAACACAAGTGGCTGAAGTAGATATGATGAATTAAAAAGGGGATTTAAGGAATACTTTGATATATCACAAAGCAATTTTCTATATTATTTAAAGCGCATTTGGCAGTATTTGCTCCACAGACAATTCAAAAAAACAAAAATAATATTTTAACAATTTCTTCTTGTATATGCATATTAATAACAACAGAGCAAAATAGCATTCTGAAATATAATTCCTCATCCTTTGTGTATCCATCCCTCCACAAAGTAATGCAATAAAGATTAATATATCAATGAGAAGTGCTTACACATGGTCACATTTTGGCCTGTTAAACCATGTCTTTGTGTTCTATATTCGAATCAAATTAGATTTAAATATTCAAATAGCAACAATGGTGAATGAGCATGATTCTTTTAGGGCAGAAGAAGTATCAACTTTAGTTTATATATCTAAAAAAAAAAATAGGCTATTCATCTTTGACTATAGACAGAAGATAATTTTCTCTCAGTAACATAGACATGGCAACAGAATGTTAAAATGCTTAAAATTAATCATGTTCTTAAATGCTTCCCTTCAGTAGAAGACAATTTATAAAGTAACAGGTTGCAATATGTTTTAAAATTCTTTGACACCTGACGGAAATAGTGAAGAATAATTTTAAAAGTATCATAATTTTGAAGTAGAAGGGAAGTTGTGACAAAGAACAAAAAGAGTATGAAACAAAAACATGAAAGCAAGAAACCTGAAGAGTAGCCTAAGAAAGTGTTATTTCAAAAAGAACAAGTAACAAGAACAAGATGCCTGATTCATCACCATACTTACGTCATGTCTTGTCTAGCATTACACATACACATAAGTTATCCTTTAAACTTCACAGAAAAGCCTAGATTTCATACCATTGTGAGTAAAATGTTTTGCTTTAAATGACAAGAAATGTCAAAACTGAATGGTTCTGCCTTTAAACTCATCAATTTTACAAAACAGCAAAAATATACAGTTGTGAACAAAAGTGTAGACATGTTTTGCTGAATCAGTACTTACCTTTCCTCTCATTGGTTAGCTCTTTTTTTTCACTAAGTACAATTCTTAAAATTGTATTCTTCACTAAACAATTCTTAAAACCATGCTGCTCATTTGGGAAAAAAAACACCTTCTAAATTCCCACACACTTTTTGTCTTTTTACTTTCTTTTCAGAAACAAATTTTTTTAAAGCTCTTTGATAATCAGCAGAACCAGGAGTACAAAAATCTTGCTTTTCAGAAAAAGGCAAATATTGAGGGGATGAAGATCCAAATACTGCTGTCCTGACATATACCAAATACACATTTCTTTTAAACTCATTTTCGATACTGCAGGGATGTCATCATTAGGATATCATCACAGGGTAATCATTGGGCTGAATGAATAATCACTCTCAAAGATACTGGGGAAAAAATAGGGTTTAATATAAATTTATTTTAGAGAATCATTCAACCACTTGCCCTCCCATCTGCAGGCCACTACTAAGTTGGTGTGAGAAACAAACTGGCCAGTAGAGTGAAAGTATAATTCATACTCATGTATTCACTTCACTCTTTAAAGGGGATCAGTACCTTTGCCAGAGGTAATAACCACATCCACAACACCCAAAAGGCTTTAAATGTGTTACTGAGTAAACCCCTTTCATACTTCATTATTTACAAATATAACCCCAAAACCACAGTTAAACTTTTACGCATTACAGTTTTTTAGTTTGTGGTTTGACTCCCCTGTTTGAACACTTTACTGCAAAACCAAGTCTTAGCAGAAAGTTCTAAGCTGTGTGTAGTTCAAAACACTCCAATGAATTATATTGCTTGTAGCATAGACAGAAACATACTACACAATTCCAATGAACAATTCTAATTGGAAATTTTTGCTCGTGCAAGATTTGTATCAGACTGCATACAGCTCATATAAATCTGTTTTACTCTGGAGAAAACTAGATCCAAACCTATGACACATGGTAGTCCTTCAGAAGAATACTGCTTGTTTTGTTAGAATATAAATGTAAGAAAATAAATTAGCAATAGATCTCTGTATTTGAACATCACATAAAAGGATAATCTTTCTAAACACCTCATGCTATGATATGCTCGTGATATTACTAAGCCCTGCCATTCCAAGTTGTATTTTGTGAGGTAATTTATAGGGAAAAAAAATTGTGCAGTGCTGATAGAATGAATTACTCCAAAATGATTTCACATTTGACAACAAGTGTCTGTCTTGCACACTGTCAAAGTATTGGCACATTAAGACATTCCTGAAACTTTGCTGCTATCTTCTCTGTTTCTTGAGTTTACTGAGACCATTTTCTTCTCAGAGGTATTTCATCTCATAAGAATACTTCCTCTCATAAGAAAAGTACAATCAGTTTTCTTAAGTACAGTCTTAGGGAAATGTTAGTTGTTTAAATTATTGAATTATTAAATTATTTAAATTATGTCTGTTATGAATCTATATCTGATCAAAATTTTCCTAAATTACTTTTATGTTTAAAAATATGTATTATATGTTTAATAATCATATTAGAACACAGCACTCAAATGGGTTTTTGAAGCCTGTAACTGGTAACTGATTGCCTAATTCATAGTATATTCTTTTCAACTTACACAACTGCAGGGATTTTACATCTGAAGGACTTCTTCATGCAATTGTATCATCAATTACATTAACCTGAGTTACCATGGATTTTGGTTTTCTGAAAAAAAAAAAAATAATCTGTCCTAAATGGTCAACATACAGCCTATTTTTTTTAAATCAAACAGATTTAGATCAAGCAAGTAAGGTATAAAGATGTCATATGACTAAAGATGATAGAAAAACAAATGTGGAATTGTCCTGAGATAGTGAAATGAAAGATGCTGTCCTTAAAATTGGGTACCTGGATTAAATAGTTAAAAAAAACCCTTCAGAGCAAAACTAAACCACAACTGTTCTATAAATTGCGAGAGTACAAGAAAAATTCTTTTGTATGTAGGAAAAGATAACCTTCAACCAAATGTTGTGAATTTGACTAGCAGCAAAAGTTCTTACAAAGTTTTTTTTCTCAGTCTAGTAAGATGTGTTTATGTTAGAACAGGGTTTTGTTACAAAGAACACAGAAAAACTGCTGCCTACAAGTTAATCACAATAGTGGGCAATAATTAATTTTGTTCTGAGTAACTCTGCCATAAAAAGATAGTAGAATTAATTTTGATTATTAAAATCAATCAGTCATTCCCATGTTTACCCTTTCATTAAACTGCTATCACTCCAATACAAGCTGTCCTTTTGAATCATTTATGTTGAAAGAAAATACTTATACTAACATCAGATAATTCTGGAGCCAAGAGGGAATGGGAACACATATCAGACAAACAAATTTAAGGCTATTTAAGCACACAATTACACTTGCTATCAGCTATAGACTTTGTGAGAGTTCAGAAACTACTTTTATTCTATGCTGTAGGACAAGTAAAACGTGAAAAACTGCAAATTTTGTTTGTGATTTACACAACTATGAACAGAATTACAACCAGTACTGGAAATACAAATCAGAGTGACGTTAGTGCTTTAACTTGAATGAATTTTTTTCCCCCTGACAAAAGTGTCATTGAATATTTTGGAAGTATAAAAATACTGAACTACTACAGCCATGAATTAAAATACATTTATTTTGTCTAGCAGAAAAATCTATTTTATATTTATACCATCGTGAATATAAAAATAAGGAATGCTGCACATAGATATTAAAATCATTCTTAATAACCTCCCTTATACTGGAAAGCCTTTTCATCCCTATTTGACTGAAGAAACAGGAGCCCTAACAGATCAGCATTCAGCTACATCCTAAGCAAGACAACATAATGACTGTTTTTGGCTTCTTTCACCTACAGTATCCTGAGCTTCAGTCTACTTGTCAGTAACCGTGCACAGGGAACACAGACAAAGTTCTGTTGAGGATCTGCATGGAGGAAAGTCTCTTGGGCAGGAAACGGCACAGAATTTAATTGAAGAGCAACATTCTTTCCATGAACTCAGTTTACTGGTTCAGCGGTCTTTATATACATAATTTTTAACTAAACCAACTAAACTATCAGTAGAAAACTACTGATTTTCATAAGCTGAACATTTATTTTTGTTAAAAGGGACAAAAGAAAGAAACAAAAACTTTTAGACCAAGATAAAAGCAGGGCAACTACTTAGCAATTACCACCATGGACAAAGCAGACTCATCTAAGGGAAAGTTAACTTCACTTTTGAGAAGAAGACAAATGTTAAAACAACATTTTTTCTCCCTGCCTTTCCCAGACTCAGCTTCACTCTGTCTTTACATCCTTATCCCTTTACATTTATTTTACACACTTAATAGGAAAAAGATCAAGTTCAAAGTGCCTTTACTCAATGATGATTTTCCAAATTTTCCAAATTGATTTTCAATTTTCCAAAATTGAAAACAGGGGCTTCTCCCAGAGCTTTCTCTCATTCAATCTATATTTCTCATTGAATGAGACAGATTATTCCTAATTTTTTTTCCAGATATTATTGTAATCTTTATAATCCATATGCTTACATATGGACTTTGAAAGTCTTATGCTGTTAGAATATTCAAGTGATTTGTTCTGTTTGTGGTTAAGACACACATCATTACCAAATAAAAACAAAGTAGTGTAAATTCCATTAAGTAATTAAATTCTTCCTACTGAGTCAATAAGGATTGGATGAAGAATTTAGATTACCTGTATGAATTCCAAGTTCTAAACATCTGAGTAGTTTCTCAGGACCTTAAAAAACACAATTTAAACTGTCAAACTTAACTTTCTTGAGAACTTCCCATGCTTTTGCCATATTAATGTTAATGTGTCATACTAAAATACCTTTAGAGCTGAAAGTGCAATTTCTGTCAGCTATCTGCCCTGCCCAAGAACAACAAAAGTTATGTCTGTGTTTTTGGAGGGTCACTCCAGCAGCTGATAAGTACTAAAAGATGTAATCCTTAAAGACAAATTAGTCAAAACATCCCTGCCTTTCAAACCACACTGAAAGTTTAGAAGTGACAAAAATTTGCTATGTTAGCATTACATAGCCCAAATTTTTCTCAGCCTCTGATATTCCATTCTTTTGAGGTGCATTGACACAAATTACAGCATAACTGTAGATATTAAAAGCTACTTCTATTAATGACCTCTTCATACAAAAAAACCCCAATCTTTTCTTAAGAAATAACATCAAATAATATTATACAAGTATTACCTTGTATCAATACTGTCTCCATTAAATTAATTTAATCTCCAGAAAGCTCAACTAACTTGCATATTCTAATTAATATCATGCTGAAAATAGTTAATGATGCTAAATTACAGCAATCTTTTTAAAAGGGTCAAATTTGTCGATCTGCATTTAAGCTATAAACATCAGGCATGAAAATGAATCCGTTTTGAAGTAACACCAACTCTGAAAGGTTCCACTTAAGAAAATTATTTCCTTCCACAATTTTTCTAATGTTTAATCAAGCCACCCAGCAAAGGATTATAACTGAATTGCTTTGTTGTACCTCTCTTCCTATAGCTCTAGCAGAATTCCCCATTTTCTTCCCTGGAGTTTCAGAGAAGTTCCTGTCTCTCCACCAGGATCTATGCAGGCACACAACAGCTTTAGAACTGTTAACATCAGATTGCTTCCTCACACCTCAGAGGTATTTTTGTTATAGTGTAATTTTATGCCATCATATATATATATATATATGTATGTTCCCACAATATAACAATTTCGCACTGCACAGATCAGCACCAGTAATTGCCAAGTACTAATGCTCATGATGAACTAACATGCTCTAGAATTTATGAGTGCTAGTTCACATGCCTCCACTTCCAATAAATAGCTGTCCTAACAAGTCACCTGTTGAAATTCTAAAAGGTAACCCATTGGAAAAAAAAAAGATGAATGATCTGCAAAGCAGCATTATTTAAAATCAGTGCTATGTTTGTCATATACAGATAGCTACACAGAATATGTAATTATTCAGTGTCTTTAACACTGAAATGTAATGCTGCATTGGTACATGCAATTGTGAAGCCACTGAAATGTATTTATCATTCCTCTATTCCCTATGAATTGCCATTCTAAATATAAAAGTGTTCATGTTGTCAACACAGTAGTAATACATTGCCATTCTTTCCAGCAATATTACAACATCATAACAGAGTCAATGGTTTTAATCATGATAAAATTTCAAGAGACTATATCCCTTTTCACATATTCAAAATTAAACAGCAGAATGAAAATTATTCATGTAATTTCCAACTATTACCAGGAAAGCTGGCTGTTAGAGGGGTAAAAAAGTAGTTTTTAATGATGGAACAGAGAATCAGAGATGCACAAAGGACGAGTGTAAGAATGAAAGATCTGATGCATGTTACCAAAAAAAGAACAGAGGACAGAAGCAATGAAAATTAACATAACTAGGAGTCATTGAAAGATGACACATTTTATGCTTGTAAAGGAGGTTAAGAAACCTCTACAACAAGCATCAGAGGAATACTAGAAAGGAAATTAATCACCTGCATTTCAGAACACAGTAAAGAGGATGTGCCATATATAGCATGGGGTTCACACAGATAAAGGAAGATAAAAAGGAAATAAAGCAAAAGCACTTCACTCAACGAACACTATCTATTCTGTGTACCCTAAGGCAAGATTCTCTGGAAAACATAGTGTCATTGTGTAATTAAAGATTGTATCACCAACTACACATACAACACGGCCGTCTTGAGGTTACCGGCATCATCCTAAATCAGAGCCTCTCTGATCATTTTAACGGCTTTTGCAAACAGGGTAAATACATGCAAGTATGCCAGATGGATGCTGAATGTCATCTTTACTGTTGGGTAATCAGAGATCATAAATACATAGAACATGCTAACACAGGATGCTATTTCTCAAAATCTGAAAGGATGAATAAATTTTCGTGTTTTCCTTAAGTTACAGCAACAAGCTTCTGCCACCTTTTTATTGTGTATAACATACACATGAAATAAACTTTGTAGAAAACAGCTACAGCACCAAGATATTGCACTTCTCACAAGAAGCTAATAATGCTCCCTTCCAAGAACCAAGAGGAATCACTGATCTCTTCTGCAAGAAGAAAGCATGTCTTTGTTTGGTGTCCAATTCATCTGTTATACATCAAATTTCAAGAGCCATTTTTTGATTCAAGTGTATTACTTATGACAACCTCACTAACAGTATTTTTCACTAAACATATAGCATCTATTTTATTTTAAAATCTATTCAACAGAAATGGTTTCTGGTTTTTAAACCAAAGATGACCATATGATTTTTTTTTTTAAATATTAAAAAAATAGTCAATTCTTATTCTTGTATAAAATTTAACTGTAGAAAAGTGACACACCTTCCTAAGGGGAATGGTCTCTGTTACAACAGGAGCAGTGTCCAAAAGTACCTTTGCCTTTAAATTCTGAGTGCCACAAAAAGAAAGCAGAAATTCACACACAGCAACATGGGATGAACATTTTCTTACAAAAACAATTTTTCAGAAAAGTTTAATAAGAGAAATATTTTTTATGAAAGAATATTACTTTAACAAAAGAATAAACTGTACAAAATTAGTATCTATTCTAAACTAGAATATACTCATTATTTAAATACAGCAAACGTCTGCCCACTAGAAAACAACTTATTACAAAGAGCTAAAGAAACAAAGTGCTATGATAACAATTAAATTCCCTTTATAGTAAATATGATTAAGGGGAGGATGAGGTTTGTCCAGTAGGGGAGAGTTTAAGTATTTCTTTTAACACAGCAACACTTTCCTCTAGTGGAAAAGGGAGCCTTTCTTCACCAGAAAATGTAGTTCCTATTTCATTTAGGAAAGCATTCCAGGGGAAAAGCTAGTGGCATGATCAGGATTTCCAGCTGTAATCAGTCTGACTCACATTTAAGAGTGTTTCACTTAAACACAGTGTAAGGAATCTTCTCCATAAGACACTGAAGTGGAATGTCAGTTATAATGTTGCTAACACTGAAAATACATGTTTAACTGTGCCAAAATTTTGAAAGAAGGAAACCCATAGTAAATAATTTACACATCGAATGTGGATTTTTTTCAAAAACGTCTTTAACCATGGTGTTAGAACAGGATTTAAGCTCATGCAGTGTAAACAGCATGAAGCAATAAGGAAACAAGGCTTTTACTTTCCTCTCTTGGCAACAGGATTATGAATGTATTTTATCTTCAGCCTTAGCTCATAGAATTCCTTCCAAAAAAAAAAAAAAACAAACTTAATTTAGTCTGTACAGAAAATATTCCGGTTCCAGAAAAAGAAAATGAGATGCTGAAATCACACCTGGAGTTCAAATGAAAATACTGATTAACAGTTCAGCAGTATGTTATACTCCATAATATTTTTTAAGAGATGGTCATGAATAATGCAAGTCTCTGTTTTAGCCCTTTCATGTTCTCCAAGCTGGTATCAGACGGAATAAATAATAATACAAATAACTCCACTAAGTATAAGCTAGTTTGTCTAAAGAAAAAGCTTAATGTTATTAGACTTATCATAAATACCTTGCCCTGTTTCTATGAAGAAAACATGCATGTGTGTCCTGTACTGGACGACTTTGTCTGTCCTCCAGGTATGCCCAGAGGGCAATGTAGGCTATAATGACCCATCTGTTCACTACTGGCAAGTGGCAAACTTCTAATGAAGACAGATGTGGGTCACCCTGTACAAGAAGGCTGCAGGGTGCTAATGAATCCACCTAATGGTCACTACCTGCCTCTGCTGACTGATTGATGAGCAAAAGGGTTAAGCTTCAAAAGCACAGACAAGTATTTCAGGTAATCATTAGTCTTACTAGGATCTCTCTGTCACACCACTTACTACACACACACACTTACTTTAATGTTGTTTTCTCCTATTTAAGAAAAAAAAGCTTCTATTATTTTACTTTAGACAATGTGAAATAACCTGAAAAGCTCAGTAAAGATCTTGTGAAAGACTCGCTGCTGTTATACCCAGAGAAATAAAAGTTTCCAATATTCATATAAACATGACCTCTGACACTAGCAGTAAAACCAAAAACCTTAAAGGAAACAGCTACTAGTTGCAAAACCCTACAGCTATTCATCCTTTCTAAACACTACAATCTAACAGTAGTTTATGGAAGAACTTCTTACAGTGAACTCTATTCACACAGACCTCAACTAAATGGATTTTTTTATTTTTTTAAATAGTAGTTAGTACAGAAGCAAGTGAGGATTTGACTCATTCTGTCAATTTTTACATGAAGGTTATGGCACCACAAAAGCCAGATACTTGTGACAAAATATTGCTGTATATCCAGCCATTCATCAATTCAAGCAGTGAGCAAATGGCAGGAAGAGTTACCAGAGAGTGAAATTCTCTAGAGATAAAGGAAGAGGGAGTGGGGGGGAGGAAAAAAACCCCAACAACCAAAACAAACAAAAAACACACACCACACCAAAACCAGCCTGTAGTGAAAAATGTTGACTTTGAGCTAGTGTGGGGTGAAACCTGCAGAGCACATTGCCATCTGCCAGCATTCACCAGGATTTTGTTAATAACCAACTGCAACAAAGCAAAGTCACAGCACTATCCAGAAGTACAGAGAAGTAATACAATTATTCATAAAGCTAAAACCAGAAGTATTTTTATGCAAGAGCTTTTGGGGAGAAGTGGCTCTCTTGCTTTCAGAATCAATTAATTTCTATTCTAAACACCACACGAGAATCTACCCATTTAATTTTGGATGTAACTCTACTAACAGTAGACAGGAAGTACAAATTTACCAAGAGCTGCAATCATCCACTGGGAAAGATTTTTTACCAGCTATACCAGGTAATTGTATATTAAAATACAATCCCATAGTAACATTAAAGCAGTAATACACTGCATAAATAGCTGGTCTTATAAAAAGGCAGAAGACATCCGTACTAGAAAACAACATTTTATTCTTTGCCATGCTCATCTGTTGAATAATCTTTAATAGACCCAGTAACCTCATTAGACACCCACGGCTCTGAAATATAAATTGACCATCAAGATCCCATCACTTTTATTTTACACAATTCACTACATTCCTAAGTGGAGGGGAGAGTCTGGCATTTTAGAAAAAAAACAATGTACTTGAGAAGTAAAAATAATTGTTACATCCTTATCCTAGGCTAAAAATAAAAGTAAAGTTATGCCTTGATAGGTGCCATGTAGTGTTTGTCTAGGTCATAACCTAGTAGAAATTCTAAAAGTTTTGATAAACAAAAGCTAACACTGAACAACCTTTAACTCCCAGAATAAAGACAAAAAACAGCCATTTCAACTCTTTTAGCAGAATTGAACATAGTTGTAAATCTGGTCTATGTGTTGAGCTTGTTTCTGCATCCATATAAAACTAATGAGTTGGTGACACTCAAAAACTTACCTTGCATATATGCAATGACTTCTAGTAAATATAAGGAAATTTATGCCTACTCTGTGAGGGTATAAATTACAGTTTTGCCTAATATATGCCAAGAGTGACTCCAGTGTAAGTTACCTTTTCAAACAGATTTAAATTCACAGATGATTTACTATTGTTCCCAGAAGAGAAATGATTAAGCAACCTCAGAATTTTGCCTGAGGCAACAGAAGATCTTCAAGATCCAGCAACTGCAATGTACACGAACTTGAGAATTTTATTTTGCAAGAAGCTACTAATATTACATATAAGGTAAAACTACCTCTATATGATGAATTTATGACAGGTGATTTCGCTGATGTATTCCATGAAAGCAAACTAAAAGTAATCAGACAAGGGGCGGAGGAACAAAAGAAACCTCTGGGAGCAAAGGGTATCAAACATAGGTGAAGTTTTGCAAAAACAGTAATTTTGTATTCATGGGCTTATTCACAATTTCACTGGCAAATAAAAGCTGCCACAGTCTAGAAAAATGTCCTTTAACATTTAAAAAGAAACACAAGTGTTAATATCATCGCAATAGTATGTGCGCAGAATACTCTGAAGAGAACTGCTGTGTTTGTCACTTAACTCACTTGCCATGTGAGGACCTGCAATTTATTAGTGAGAAAAACTTACAATTCCAGTTAAATCTGGTTGCTAGGCACACATTAACCTGTGCTCTATTTTTCTCTATTATATCCACTTTCCTTTAAACGTGTAATTACAACTGACAAAGTATACAATAGCTTTAAAAATTTACAGTCCACACAGAGAAGACATTTCTACGTGGTTGAAACACAATAATGAAATGGCAAGTGAACTGGCAAGTTTTTATTATATCCCACCTGCTTTTCCTCAAAGAATAAAAGAATCTATTCTAAAACCTTTCAGAAACTTGAGTCTAAAAAAAATCCCGCCAAAATCTGCATGGAGGAAGGAAGTTGATCAAATTTACAAGTAAGAACTCTTCCAAAAGGCGCACAAACCTGTGCTAGGCCAAAGCTTTTCTCTTCTAATCTTGATTATAGATGGATTTAGAAATCACATTATTAATTCCTGCCTCTTTTTCAGAAAACTTTGGTATAGTTGAAGATTACTACTAGTAAGATTACTACTACGAAGTCCCCCTTTATTCTTTACAGTAATTAATACAGCTCATTCATTTTTTCTGTCTAGGAACCTTCTCTAAATGTCTCATTACTCTCATAATTTTCCTCTAAACTGGCTCTGATTAACCTCCACATCTTCTACTTGAAATGTGCTAGGGGTGACACCATACTGCAGGGAAAGTTTGCTCTTTGTAGCTCTCAAGAATTATTCCACATTCATTGCAGGTTAAACTTCTTTGTAAACATCCTAATACTAACACTTAAATATAATTTTCTCTTTTTCACAACAATGACACATTTTTTACACAGATACAGCCTAAAGATTGCTGTTCTTTGGCATTATTCAAAGAATTTGGAACAAAGCTACCAATAAAGACATCTGTATTAATGAAGAAATGAGAAACTGGCAGCACTTCTCCAAGTTGTACACATTTTTATTTTTACTGTATCAGTAGGACCAACAACTGGGCTCTGGGTCTCCAGTCCTTTCTCTGAAATTATTCAAGAAAATATTATTTTGCATTTGCTCAGTGAAAGTTATTACAATAAGTGCCCTCAAAAGCCTAATTTCCTTGAGATAAAGTGTCATACTGATACTATTACAAATGAAAAAAGAACTCAATTCTGTCAACTTTTCACTACAAAATGGGATGGTATCACGTTTTCTAATGTATCCAGGTGAATGCTTCACAGTTTTAGTTCAACTCCTCTTTTTTTCTGAGATAGTATAAGCCCCTTGCTTTCTTTCCTACTTCTTAGAGTAGTAAACAGCCTACACATGCTTCTGAATTTACAAGCCATTTCATCAATTCTAAGGTGATAGTACTTTATATTAAACACATTTTTTTAACAATACAAAAAAATTGGCTATAAATACATTGGGATCAACAAAATGTTTACAGACTGATTTAAGTTCTCACAATAAACATGTACATAATTTTCCCATTGCATAATGATTACTTTCCTGTATTGCAAAGGAATCAATTATACCTTGTAAAATGCCAACATTAGTTATCCATTTAAGTTCCATTTACATTCTCTGTATGTGTATATATATGTGTGTGTATGTATATACACACACACACACATATATATATGTATATATATATACATATATATATATACATATATATATGTATATATATATATGTATATATATATACATATATATATATACATTATTAACATTTATTTTGCCAGACTCCACATGGAAATTCTCTGGCGTGGCCAGCTTGGATTTGGATGCCTCTCTTTTCTCAACCTTTCACATGGTTTTTGTTTATATATTTTTAGAACTGCAAAATATATAAAAGTACATGCATAAACCATTCTTTCAAAATAAAAAAAAAAATCTAATTTTTTTACCTTTTTTTTTTTACTGTAGATGTATTAAAGAAAGTATTTCTTGTCTGCTTTACAGGATGTTCTTGTGAGTACAGAGAGCTAGACAAAGAAAGAAAATGAAAGGACAGAAATCACTGTAAAGTGTTCTTTAGTTTGTGTTTGCCTGACTTTATTTTCTTTTCACTTAAAATACAAGCAAAATGAAATTTGTAAGTCTGTCCATAATTTTAGAGATTTTTTTTCCCAGCACTTTCAGCAAGACTCCTGTATGTCCCCAGCTGTACTACTATTTTTCATTTGCTTTATCTAAAAGACACATTTTCTTATAAAATTTTATCATTGTTTTCCCTTAAGAATCCTTTGGGAGTAGGGAAACAGGGAGAAAAGCAGTTCACAATGAAACAAAGTTACCATGCAAAGTTTTAGCTGGCAGAAATCACATTCTAAAATCAGGGAAATCCTGTAAACTGCACTGCCTCCTTTTGTTTTTCACTCATTAAGATACTTTTAGAAATTAATTAATCAAAAAACAATAGGGGGAAATTTTATAGTGACCATATTTAAATAAATAAAACCCAGCACCTGAAGCTCATTATACAGACATTACAGCAAAACTAAACACTGTAACCTCTGGAAATCCTAATTCAAGCCCAGTTTAAAGAAAAAAAAGCAAATCCAAATATTTTAAGACATCAAAACCTCAGTTAGGTAATTTGGGAAATCCTTGTCTTTTCCAGATGGGACACTATGACAAATAGACAATTACAGCTGCATATTTAAAATCTGTGAATCTAAATTAGAATGAACCGATGATTAAAAACACTGTAATTTGCAGCCTGGTCTTTAGAGGAAAAAATGGATATGCATTCAGGTTCAGGAGTCAATTCATCCCTTCTTGATAATTTTTAACCTATTAGTCAGTCTTAACCAAATTTGACTAAGAACTTGTAGACTTGTTGACATTAAAGTTTTGAGAAAAGAAAGACTGTGAAAAGACACTGCTGTGATTAATGGGCTGCACTGTAAGCTCAAGTCTTAGCATAAATCTATGGATCTACAGCAAAGTGCTAGGAATGCCTTTAGAATACAAAAAGCCTACATTAGCATGCAATCTGTCCTGGGCACCAGCAAAACCAGTCCCAAAGCTCAGGGTTAAGTTTGGTTCCAAGAATGAGGTTTCCAGTTCCTGCATTCAAGCCCAGAGCACATGGTTGAGCTCAGCTAAGTGTTCCCATGACTATTTCCCACACACTCATTTGAACTGAGGGTCTCATTCCAGCTAAGGACAAAAAGCTGGGTTTTAGCTGGTCAGTTGTGCTTTCCATACCGTGAAGAACTGAGATCTCTTTAAGGTAATTACAACACACTGTTCATCAGCTTCAATTACCAGGATGTACTCTTGGCTTTAATTCCCACTTAACACATCTTTTCCTCATAAATTTTTTTATAATAAATTTGTATGCCTTAGCACGTAACAGAAACCTGAAAAGAATATTGTAATCAGACACTTTGTGTAATTTGAAAACATGAGGCAACATTTATTCATCAATTTTTTATTGAACTTTAAAACAAGATAGGGAAATAAAAAGCACATTCTCTTCCTCTCTTAGCATGTGGTAAAAGACACCTCATTTTTTATCAATTCCTGCCTACAGGGACCAGGTTTCCCCTCTCTCCCAAATCTATCTAGTTTTCTGCATTACTTCTTCCTTGGTAAAAGGAGTTCTAGGCTTCCTCATCTCTCTGTGCATCCCTTTACATCATTCCTTATTTTCCTCTTATGTCACAGGCAGATTTAAACACCCAAGAAACACTGAACTACTTTACTAGGAGTTAAAGAATGCTGCATAAAAGAGCCAAGAAGGTAAAATCCAACACTTCAGTCCCTTAAAAGCCCTTAGCATGGCTCACATCTGATCACATGCCAGGAGAACAGCTGCCTCCCACCAGTGCTGTTTACCCATTTACGTCACTGTTCAGTCCTTCAGTCTTTTTTTTTCTTTAGTGAGACAAGGTAGGAACTTCCTCATCAATTATCACCTGAGAATATTCCAGATAAGAAACCGTGGTTCCCAGTGTATATTTGAAAGACATCCTTGTCATTTCAAGAGATCTCATCAGACAGCTTTTGCAAGTTCATGCCATATTAATACAAATACTTTCAGGATTCTCTGTGTGGCAATATAATAATCTTAGCTATATTAACCTTTAGTCACAAGGTTTGTGTGCCAGAAATAGGGATCTTTCCTCAGCTTTAGATCCACATACACAGGTTTTCAAAATTCACAAGTCCTATAGATAAAGTTAATTGAATTTAAAGAAAATTAATTTTATATATGTGAAAAGTTGCTTGCAGGTTTTTCTCAAAACTATCAACATTTCTTTTTTGCACAAGTAATAGCAGTTACTCATTTAATGAAACCCTGTTGGTTAGTTTTAGTGCTCAATTTTCAAAAACAATGCTTGGTGTTCTATCACTTCTCACTGTAAGCTGGTAGTATCTGTCCAATTTACCTTACAATCCTTTACACTCACACTAGGTGAAAGTATAAAAACTAAGACTGTACAATGACAAGAAGTTTTATTCCTGAAACACATTTTGCTGGAGGCATGGAAAATTCAGTCAAAATTGAAAATACAGGTGGATGTAGTGAAGTATTGATTTTTATTTTTTTTTAATTTTTCTAACTGCAATCTCTAAAAATACAAATACACTATTTTATTACAAAGTATTTTTTACATAAGAAAATTAGTATAGAGAAGCAAAAGCAGTTGCCTGTAGCTCAAGTCTTCTCCCTGCATGCATGCCTAAAGGCTCAAAAATTCTGCCAAGCAAGGTAAACCCTCTCAAATATTTCATTTGTTCAGTTTAAAACAAAGCAAAACAACAGCACAGGCAATTTATTCTGAATCTATTTTTCATGTATATTAATCAAACCTTGATGAATCCTGAGAGGAGTCACGAGTCATTTGATTACTATTTTGCTGTATTTCAGAAGTGTGAAAATACAGAATCACGCAGTGGGTAAGGCTGGAAGGAGCCACAGTGGGTGGGTGATGTTGGATCACCTGGTCCAACCTCCCACCTCAAGCAGGGTCATCCCAGAGCACATTGCACAGGATTGCATCCAGACAGTTCTTAGATATCCTGGAGACTTCACAACCTCTCTCCAGACAACCTGCTCCAGCCTCACCATTTCTAAATATGAAAAGCTTATGCTCTTAAATTATTTCACAGGATTTACACCGAAGTAGGAAAGGCAGTGGGGGGAAGCTTATGGATTTTCATTCTTAACTAGCTGGAGGTTTTTTCATTTTCAGTATAAATTGCAGGGGTTTTTTTCATTCTCTAATAAAAGCCCTGCACCTGGAATCTGAGTATAAATTAGTTTTCAAGTAGTAGAAAAAGCTAAAGTGCCATTGCCTCCTTTTCTTCCTATAATTCTATTACTGTGGGATGAAGAGGTCATATTTTTTCTTGCCTCATTTTTTCTTGCTGTTGACTTTTTTGTAATGCAGCGTAGCTTCCCTTTAGAAAGTTAAAGGAAAGATTTATGGGTCTTCATTTTTAAATGCTTATCTAAATACATTTAGTGGAAGCCTATTCTATTACAAACAGCTGCTCTTTGCAATAACTAATGAAAGCCAAGATTACTCACTGAAGGGAGGGGCCCCGCAATATTGTCGTACAATTATGCAGTAAACCCAAAACAGCAACACCAGCCTTGTTCCAAAAATGGAAAAATCATGTAATTATTATCACAGGATGATTCCAACAACCACTCAGTAGAGAAAAATAAAGCTTAAAGAAAAGAAAGCATACAATTTTTCATCTGTTATCACATGCCAAACAAAGCTTTAAGTGAGTTATGCTCCTCTAACTCTAATTATGAAATTTAGCACTGTAATTAACTAAAACAGGTCTAGTTACATCACAAATTTTTAAAACTCTCTTGGTAGAAGCAATTCTTTAGAGAGCCCATCCATTACTAATTTTAGGGAAAAAATCTTCAAAGAAAATCACTTTAAATACTCAAATAGTTTTTATGACCACTTCAAATGACATTCAAATAAATCTGGCCAAGACACTGGAAAGGATTTAAACCATGACAGATGTTTGCACAGCAAATTAAGACCAACCAGCCTATAGATAATGCAATCTGAAGTTTATTTTTTAAATTTCTCTTTCCAGCTTCTAATGAATTTAGAGTTGCAGCCTGAAAACTTGTGCCAAATCAGCTGCTTGGTTAAATATACAGATATAAGAAATCTTTTTTTTTAATTTTATTCAAAAGTTCCACAGACCCAGGCCTGTGAAATACGTGTAGAAACTGCTCAGGCATGAACATCAACATTTAATTAACATTGCATGTTTAAAAAGCTCCAACAAGGTTTAAGACCCTATCAGAGGAATAGACAAGTGAGGCATTGAAGGTCAGAATCACACAAATGAAATCTGTCAATGCTTGGGATTTATGCCAAAGTGCCATTTATAATAAACCCAGGAGCATTGCTTACCTGCAAACACAACCAACACCAGGCAGCCTATTGATCGTGGTGCTGCTTAAATCAAGCAGCAGCCACTGAATGAGATTTTAAAATCTTGTTTGTCCCAAACTTTTCACACTAACCTCCTTTTTTACTTTTAGTTTAAGAATAGGATGAACAATCTGAAACTGCAAGCCTTTTTCTGTCATTGTTGCTTCTAAAAGAAATTTGAGCTGGCCGTTTCTACTTGTAAGACACACAGAGGAGGAAGCAATGGTCATACACACATTTTCTAGTTTCTTAATGATCACTCATACAGCAGTAGAAATATATAGTCTGGAGCCCTTAATGAGCACCTCTACAGGAAGTTACAGACATAAATGAGATGCCTTCCTCTTAACACAAAGCTATAAGCTCAGTGAGAAAAAATACTTCCTTACATCCTATTTAAAATTGACCCATTTGGCAGTCAAGAGAAGGGGCTAAATAAAGGATTAGTTAAATGAGGATTAATTTTACTATTTGCCTTCCCCATTTCTCCCAGTATCTTAAATTCCACCATCACTTTGACCTTCACATCCCTTAAGAATCTGTCCTTTTTCATCAGCAACAAGCCCAGCAGGGCACCCTTCCCAGCTCTGACTCACTCAGGGATCTGTCCCTGGCTCTGTCCCATAGGGCTGAATGGCCAAGGGGCTCAGGAGAGCTGATTGATATTCAGGAACACTCTCCTCTGAGCACATTCTGATGTGCAAAAAGGCTATCAAGTGTGGCAGAAGACCAACCCAGATGAGTCAAAAGCTCAAGTAAGTTACTGGAAGATCATATTTTTTACAAGCCGTCAAGTATAAAGTAAATTGGCTTTCAGTAAAGGAAACCTTTAAAAATGTGTTCACTGCTCTGAAACCACAGCAAAATTAATAACTGTAAGGATTAGATTTCCAGTGAAATAAAGAGAAATGTCTGCATATATGAAAAGAAAGTCTTCACGAAGTATAAGAGCTCAGGAACAGCAAATGAGCCTGACTGCTGCAAACCAAAAGGCTAAAAAGCAGAAGACAATCAACATATAATGAGTACAATGCAAATAAGAATAAAAAAAAATAAAAAATTTACTAAAGTATAAATATCTAATTTTTGAATGAACAGATCAAAAAATAAAATACCCTGGCTTATTGTTATTTACTAAAATACATTATATTGCCTGGACCTGGCCCACCTTGAGGCTTAAAGTCACACCATTTTCCAGTTAAATGATTGAAATACATCCCTTATATTTCAGGGCAGAATAAGTAACAGAGAGAAACAGGAAGGAATAACTTAATTTGTCATAGAATTTTGCAGTTTCTCGGCCATGTTTGTGCCCTATCTACAAAGCACCACTAAAATATATAATAGCTACCAGACAAAATTATTGTATAAATAACACTTACATGCTTGTAGTGAAACTTATTCATAGAGCTGTTTGTTAGGGCATTTCTTTGCTAGTAATACCATAATTACAATATAAACTACATTGTAGTTTAATTGTATTCCCTTCCAAAGGTCTTCAAGCAGGTTTGCCCCCAATTTTCTCACTCATGCATCTCCACCCTCAAACCACCCCAGCCTCAGTGTTCTCCACAAACAAATAGCAATTGGTAAGCCAATAATTCTCTAATATTACCAAGTTTATTTCACTAACAGCATTGTGGTAATGCTGAAACCACTGAGAACAGTAACTCCAGTTATTAGCTAAGAGGGCTTTGAGGATTTACAACTACAGTGGTTCCCCAGCAGGGAAGCAGCTTGTGATTCCAGACTGCATATCTCACTTCAGAAACAAAACTTTTTTTAAAATGTCATCTTATTTAATCAAGTCAGATTACTCATTTTAATTCTTATTCAGAGCTGCTTCTTAAGTCATACACAACACATTGAGCAGAGCACAATCTCTCCCAGAGATGCAGTGGTGATTGTCATAGAAAAGTCAGCACTGACTAATAATTTAGCTTCAAACTATATGGATCAGAATGCACGAAGATGGCAAGAGTAACAAAAATTCAGGTTACCATTGTCCACATCAAGCAGTCAGACCTCAGCACGACAAACCCACTCAATGGACCACTCATTTGCCCAATTACAATTTCTGCACACATCTGCATTGTGCATTTCCAGCTGTCAAACACATCCAGCTGTGGCCCCTTCAACAGATGTTAGGGAAGCTGGGGCAGCAGAAACAGTTCCTTTTAGTGTAAGGTATATAAAATATGTACAAATTTTATGTTCATATATTGTCATTTTGTTCCTGTATATGTTTATGTCACACTTTCCCCTCCCTGAGCTGGAGCCTAAATTTTTGGTTTCCAACATGAATACATTTAATAGTAGTCATGGGCTGGAAATAGGTGAATAAAATGGACTAAGCTTGATAGAACACATCTACCTTGAACCCACCACAAAGATCCATACAAATACTTCCCTTCCCTCCATTACAAGCTTTACAGCTCCATGTTCAAATTTACAGATATATTTGAAATTCAGTGGCCTGTAGACAGAGTGTGCCTTTAAGCATCAGAAAACAACTAGTTCAGTAAATACAATATATATCTAAAATTTCACTCACTAATTCTAAATCCATCAAAATGATTCACAGCAAGTTTTAGGTGATTTCAAACAAATCTTTTACATTGACTACAGGAACAACATTCTCAGTTACATGCAGAGTATAGGAGTGGCTATCAAAGAATAACATCTTTCTAGTATTTTTGGGAAAAAAAAAATCAAAAACCCTTTGCTACCAGTAACAGAACATGTACCCCAGATCAGCACATTTTTATAATTTAATCATTTTAGCATTGAAGTCAGCCCCATTTCAGAAAAACAACTCAGTTATATCTTTTTTCATTATGCATAAATGACTTCAGGATCCTGAAAATAACAGCTAGTGTCTTCCTCACTTTAGATTCCTTTTTATAGATCTGTAGCATCTCTATTTCCAGTATTTCCATTTCTAAACCCACAGGCTTACATATTTCTTTCTTAACATGTCACCTTTTCCTTGTAAGAAAAAAAAAAAAGAGGAGGAAAAGAAAGAAAACCAAAAATAATGTCCTTGCTTATACAATTCCTCCTCCTTCACAATTTAAAGAAACTTAAGATGATCATTATTATAAAGGAAGCATGAGAGTTAAACTGAATTTTTGGAGTAAAAGGGTGACAGCACCATCAAGTGGTTCTATAAGGCACTGTTTATTACTAGTTTAATGCATGGTGAAACAAGAAATATTGTTGTTCAGCTATGTACAAAATGTTCTCTTCAAAATTAGTTTTAATTGTGACAGATTAGATCCTGTAGAAATATAATTTATTTTGAAGTCTATAATAAGGATAAACATATTGAATTTTTTATATGGTTAATTCTGTGGAATTACTTACATTTGATTACAATACTAATAGGGGAAGAACACAATATTATTATTAATGGAACAGAACCTTTCCCATGGCAGGAAAAGTACATTCTAACCACACTGGTGGGGGTCTCCAAGAGTTGGAGAGGCCTGATTTCCAGCACCTCCTCTATTAACAGGGAAAATGTTGGGCAGAGAGCATCCTCACATCAGTTAGAGCTAACTGCTCTGGCAGCTATAAACGTGAAATGAACACCAGCCTGAATCCCACCCAGAGGGGCATCAGCTCTGAAAAAAGAGAAGTCATTAGCATGTCTAAAGGAATGAGATTAAATTACTAACAATAAACTGTAAATATATACAGCCCTACTATGGAGATTAAAACATGCACATTGCCATTTTAGTAAGAAATTTGTCTATAGACCCACTATATCTGAAATATCTGCTTTTCTCTTCTAGGGGCAGCACTTGAAAAGTAAATGAGCTTTATACAGAACAAAAGTAGTGCATTTAGCAACATATCTTAAATACATTAAATATATCTAATACCATAGTATTTGTTTCCACAAGGTGAAAAACCTTCTATGCTTTGCAAATCTAAATTAAAAAAAAATATATATACAGGGAAAAAACCATTCATTCTCTCATTTTATTCATACCCTGGTTTTTTGTATATGTACCCTATTACAGACCTTACATGACTGAAAAAAGAATTGGAAATTATAAGCAATTTCAAACATCACAGCTGGCTGCACTGAAGAACAAGGATTTTTCTGATTAAAAACTGAAATGCTGAACATTAGCAGTCATGTCTACTTTTAAAACACTAGTCACACTATGAATTCTTAAGGAATTTCATTTATTTGAATCCCCCACTAATTCAAATGAGCATGTTTCTTAATAAAAATACTGCCTTGCCATGTAAATATGTCATCCAGTCAGATGACAGGCATTTCTAGCCATATTCTAATATCTACAGAAGAATGCCCAGCACATTCTCACTCTACATTTCCTCTACTTACTATATAATTAAAAAATATATTTTAAAAGACATTTTTAACAGAAAGGGACAATCATTTGTATACTAGAGTTTATGTGTATAATTGAGTGACTTAGACAGAAATCTGTGCTTGCTACTCCCTAGGATGCCATATATACACACATACATACATATTTATACATTTACACTCTATTATTTAACATTTAACCATTCAAAAGATCCTAGATACCTCACAATCTCTAGATTGAGCAGTCCAAAGCCTCGATGATATTTTTCTAGGCATGATGCAGAAACTGAGAGCAGTTTCAGCATTAAGAAAGAAAGAGGTTACAGCAATTAGATCATGTGATTTCTCAGTTACAGTTTTGCACGTAATGATGACTCCATTAAAGTTAAATTTTATGGTGTAGTAACTCAATTCTTGAAAGTAAAAGAAAAAGAGTATATTGTTAAAAAGATCTAAGACAGTAGTTTGATCTCTTCTTTTTAGATGGCATACAGTAAATCATATTTTTGCATATGAAATAATGTTCTTAACAAGTAAAATGTCATCCAATTTAAATGCATCAAATCAGAACACAAAATTTATGATTATTTTTTAAAGTAATGACATCAACTTCTTTCTAAAGTCATTAAGGTTCTTTCCACCCCCTCCTTAAAGACAGATATGATGTAATATGAAAATGTGAAGAACTAATGATAGCTCCCTGCAAGTAACTTTCATGAATTGGTAGAGTGATAGAGTACGTATGCATCTGGATTAAGAGAACATGCAACATGAGCTTCCAAAAGGACAAACGTGACAAAAAAAACAGGAAATTGATAAGTTCAGTGATACTTTTAGTGACAAAATGGTTAATTAGTGCACTCATTTCTGCAAAATTCTATTTGATCTAAAATGTTCAAGATAGTCCACTGGAAATCTCTTTTAAATGCACACACATTACTTGATTGTAACTATGATGTTCTAAGCATTTCTACTCTATATAAATGTAATTTTACCATTCACCTTCATTTTAAATTGACAAGAATCATTCATAAAGAATATCTTGCTCTGTTCAATGACACTAGTAGTGAAATACTAGTGATAATGCTACATTTATACAGTACCAGTACAATGATACCACAGTGAAATAAATTTGACCATAATAAAGTGTAATGACCATAATAAATGTAAATACTGAAATTCAGTATTTAAATATCTGAAAAATTATTTATGTGAGTTATGACCAACAGAAATGTAACAGTAATAAATTGCATTTCTAGTTATTAAAACTACTCAGCTTTAAAGATGGTGCATCTCAGTACACTTTTGTAAACTCAGAAATGTAAGAAGTGTTGTTTTAGATATATATACCTTCAAAATCTTCAGTAAAAGCAATATAAATTGACGTCTATTTAACTTACTAACCTGTACAATATTCAGGTAAAGTATCCTATCTGTAATGGAATTAAAAATCTTTCTAAAAATACTGAGAAAGACTGAACAATATATTGATGCACTTTTAATAACTGTAAATCATCCAGCTCTTTATGCCAAGAAGCATTGACAATACCAACTTCAAGGTCATTGTCAACTTGGTAAGTCATTAGCAAATAAAATATGGTTTAATTGGAGCAAACTCAGCAAGGAGCTGCATTATTTTAAGTGAACCCTGCAATATAACTTGAAGAAGAATTACTAATCGCCACTCCCGTTGACAATGAAATGGATGAAGAAGGTGCTTTGTAACTTTTTTCTCTGACTTTCCCGTAATTAAATATGGAAATGGATTCTGTGAAGAATTAGAAGTCCCTGAGTGCATTAATTCAGGCACTAATGGACTGCCTTCCAGTGCTACAGCGCACAGGTAGTTCCCAGCATGTTGCCAGCATTAGCCGATGTATCAGTGTCAGACTCCAGCAGTACCTTTTAGTTTCAATACCCAACTTTGTAAAGTAGATTTAGGCTGATTATGCATGCTGTTTTAAAAGGATGTATTTTTCACATTCTCAAATACTACCAGGAACTTTAAGTTTATTGATGAAACAGCCGGAGTAAGACCTGAGATCCCATTGCCTGAAGATGTGTGCGGATATATTACTGATATACAGTGATTATGTAGCCTTTACAGCCACCCCAGTAACCTCTAGCATAGCAATTGTCACTGGTTTGGGTGTTAATACCTCTTTTAATAAAACACCAGTCAAAATAACCTCATTTGCATGTTGTTCATCTTCCCCAGCACAATATATCATAAACTCCCTAACGCAATCATTCCATCGAAGGTTATAACACTCAAACTAAGGCAGGGGCTCTCAGCACAGACCTTTTAGTGCTGCTGCTTTGTTCACACACTCTACTTTCTCACATTATGCCACAGAATTATTCACTCCCTCCAGCTCTTTTTCCAAACCATATTTTATGGGCAAGCATAGCCCATAGCCTTAGATCTGCAGAGCTCCCTGATCCCAGCCTGATACATCACAGTCCTACCACATTTTCAAAGCAACTGCCAATCTCATCAAAGCACATTAATATTCCCACAAGAGCAACTGAAAATGAACAGCTGTTTTGTTGGGGCTTTTTTAAACAAGTTCTGTGATATTTATAGAGTGTATATGTCGTATCACAAATATTTTGCCTATTTAAAAATAAGATTTTAGTTTTATTGTTTTCTAAGTGAAGGCTTTGCAGATATTTCTCTGTACCAGAGGGCCTAGCCCAGAAACACAATGCAAATTCTTTGCTCTTCCTTGGCATTGCATGTGGGCACCAATCCACTAAAGCACTTCTGTGTGTTCATAGTTTAAAACATGTGAGCAGTCCTAGTTCAGTCAAACACAGCAGTTAACTCTGTATTTAACTATTAACATCTAAGTGCTTTGCTGGACTTAGGCCTACATTTGTTTGACAGTAAAAACGTGCTTTGGGAATTCATGACTTATCAAAAATATATATTCACAGTAAGAAAAAAAGCAGCAGCTTCGGAGCTCTTGGGTAGATTAAGGCTCTGAAGGCACAATGATGGAGCCCTGGCCTAGAAATAATGCTTATGTAAAATAAAAGTAAAGTTTCAACCCTAAGTCAGATACTGTCACTTCTACAGGGAGAAGATAAGGCCAAAACTGCTGTTAAAAGTGCTTTAAAAACATTCAAAATAGTTCATGATCCACTTACAAGCTTATTTATTGCATCTGCTTTTCATGTTGTTTCTTGTTATCCTATTATATTTTAACTCTGAAAATTCCTTAAATTATTAAAGTTTACTTACTGCTTTTATTTAAGCAGGTTTATAGTAAACAAAAATATAAAACAGGGTGCTTTGCTTACAAGAAAGCACTGTCAAAACCCTCAGAAATCAGAACTGGCTTCAGACTATTTGAAAGCTCTTTCTCTTCTTAGGATCCTAACACTTGAGTTCTGTGTGTTCTGACACACTTGATTGCTATTATTGCTCATAAACGTTTTCACAGAAAGTATTACCTGAGCCCATTGATTCCGTAAGACTTTTTAAGAAAAACATACATCTGCAGCATGTTTTCTACTTATAAATATAACCTGGTAAACAAGTCCTTGAAAATAATGAAAAATTATCAAATTCTAAGAGAAGATGACAAGACTCAGGCATGATTAGCTCTACCCACAGTAGAATAAGAAACATATCAAGAAAAATAAATTTTATTAAAACAAACAGATACAGAAAAAAAGATTGAACATATGAATAGACTATAATGAATTTTTTAAATGTTTTCCCTTCTACCCTTAGTCATTCCTCTTTAAGGTAAAATCTTAAACTAGACCAGCATTTCTATCTGAAATCTGACTGAAACAGGGCAATGAATCTGAAATGCCAAGAAATTATAAAATACAGAAACAAAGAAACTGATCAAGAAACACAGACACATCAGAACTATGCTGCAATGTTTCTATAACTTACTCATAAGAAAGAACAGTAGCTAGAGAAAAGGCAATGACTGGTGAGATAATCTACAGTAAGGACTTTACTTAGAAAAGAAGTGATCCACTTAAACATTTTGGTCTGATTATAAGTCAATTCCATAAATAGTAACTAATAATTAGAGTCTTGAAAGATGACCATCTTTTCCCATTAAGGTGTTCATTATTTCCCTAGAGAAACAGAAACAGACCTCCTCTTTGTCCTCAAAACTCTTTTTCAAAAAAAATTTTAAAATCAAGATATAAATATTGTAAGGTAAACTAAAATCTTTAAAAAGCTTTACTATTTTTTTATCATTTTATGTAGGATAACTATCTCAGAAGTAGCCAAACGTCCATAAATACCACCATTCTCGAAAATAAATCAACTGAAAGTTGTCATGGTGAAAGATCAAGATTAAGATACCTTACAGTCTCTAGGAACACAGATCCAACAGAAGCTTCCCACTCTTACAGTTCTTTTCAGCTGGATGGAACCAGTGTTGGGCAGTGTTTCTTCTATAACAATAATAATAATATTTACAAAATAATTTGCATTCATACAGAACTCCCCACCAGAAAGTTCTGAATTTATTGTATATTTACATACATCAGAAAACAGAAGAAAATAGTCCAGTTCTTAGATTTTTAACAGTGATGGAATGGTCAACGTTCGTGTTTTAATTCTTATGACAAGCTGTCTTTCAACATCTTCAGTTAAATCTAGATTTAAAAAAACCTTTTTTGAATAAATTACGCAATAGAAACACAAATTCGCAATAAAAATTAAATTGTGCATTCTTTGAGTTCCCTTTATATTTTGTATCTCTTTTCCTAAAGGATGAAACATACAGGTGGATAAAACACTACCTGAAAGCGTCCTAATCTAGAGATGGAAAGCTTACTGTAGATTGAAATTCTCACATTCCCAACCATATTTCCAGTATTCCATTGTTTCAACCCCTGGGTCACCTAAGTACCACAGAGCCACTCACCGACTCCCCCCACAGCATCAGGAAGAGAATTGGAAAAGTGAGAAAACTCATGGGTTGAGATGAAGGCAGTTTAGTAAGGAGAGCAACATTCACGCACATGAGCAAAGCCAAACGTGAAATTCCCACGGGCAGACAGGAGTTCAGCCATCCCTAGGAGAGCAGGGCACCATCCCATGCAACAGGGACTTGGGAAGATGAATGCCACCAGCCCAAATGTCCCCAAGCTGCATTCCCCAGGCATGATGCCAATGGAGTGGGATATCCCTTTGGTCAGTTGGGGTCAGCTCTCCCAGCTGTGTCCCTTCCCAACTTCTCGTGCCCCCAGAGAGTGAGAAGTGAGTCAGAAAAGGCCTTGGCACTGTGCAAGCTCTGCTCAGCCATAATGAGAATTTCTCTGATTATACATTTGATTGCTCACAGACTATTCATTTTGCCTATTCAGTGTTGGGAAAACACAATGCCTTGTATTTGGGCAACAGCGTCTGCAGAAAACAATTCCTAACAAAAAAGTGGAATGTGGTTGTGACTTTGGTCTCCACGTGGCTCTGCTGCCCCCTAATGCACTTCTTGGAAGAATAATTACAGGGGATAAGACTAACCAGAAAGAAGGAATTCATTATTCTCTCCTATATTTGGTTTAATTCCGAACTATAATTCACTGTATGCAATTATTGCTACTCAAGCATCCCCTTAGTATTTATGACAATCTACAGATGATGTTGCTATTTCAGAATCATCTGTGATAAGGAACAGTGAACAGTAGCTGTTGAGGGCCTTGAAAGGGACTCTTAATCTGTAATTTGAGATGGTGTGACAAAAGCACTAAAGAACAGGGTTTATTATTACTTTACTGTAAAAATCTATCTTACAACAGAACTCCAGAGTTATAACCCAGAGTTTACAGATGCATCTGTCATGTCTCAGAATGGCTATAAAGTAGAACTGTTACACTGTGAAAGTTCTTTTATAATATGAGAATTATTTTTTTTTTGGTGTAGATTTGACAGCAGATTTACAGCATACCAGCTCTAAAAGTGATTTAACAACCTAAAAAATTTAAAACTTTGAAAATTCGCTTTTGCCACAGATTGATATAGACCTGCCAACTGCTCTAGTAGCAGGATTCACACAATCAAATACAAATACCTTTTGAAAAAGACATTCATATATATATCACTACCCTGACCTACACTGATACACTTTAAAGATGAAAATGTCAAGAATTATGAGGAGATAAAGGTTTTAAATAGGAAAGAAATCACTGATAGTTTTCTTTGCAAAATGTTTCAGATTTGGAACTTGTATTTTTAATACTAAAGTTTCCAAGCATTAGTGTGATGTCCAACACTTTTGAGACTAATAAAAATTAATACAATATATTAACATCCCGAAAACATAAGAGCTATCACAGGTCATTACTTTCTAAGTCATTACTTTTCTAAAAAGATCAAATTATGAAAAAAATTATTTAAATACTTCAAGAATGTCTATCATTCAACAGGTGTCACATATTGAAATCTTATATAAAATGCTAGAACTTCAAGATTTTTCTGCAACAGCCCTTCTGTAGCTTAGAAAGTAGCATCAAAAGTCAACATATTGCTTGACTTTATTACAGATATGAAACAAGACACTTCTTTTACATATACATTGTTTTAATCTATTACCCCCTTTCTTATGAGGGGATTAAAGGGAGGAAAAAACCTCATTGATTAATGAGCTATTTGTTCTTTTTCCATTGTAATTTAAGACTGAGGAGGATTCAGGAAAAAAAAAATACAATATCTTCATTCTCATAATTGTTTCTCATACATTATGACAGGTTTTATCATTCTAGCACAAAATTTAATGCAAACAGCTTTATCACCTTTTCCCACTTGGGAATGTGGATAGCAGTCAGCTTGTCTTAGATGATTGCACAGTAAGAAAATACATGAAATACAACAACTGTAACATGGATTTTTCATTGCCACTTAGCTCCATGCTTTAGAGCCTAATTCTTTCTGTAGTTGCATTGTTTTATGTATTTTGTAGCTGTGGGCACTGATATTACTTCAGAGTCATGTTATACTCTTGTTCTGTAATGCTCACCCTACATATTAAAGTTCCAAAAGCTGAATTTACAATTTTCTTCTTGTCAGAAGAACTTAATTATACTTCTAAAGTGGGTTCCATTTCAAGTTATAAGTATCATTCTTCTTTGAGAGTAATAAGAACCACTGCCTGAGGCAAACAGCATCCCTGCTCAGCTCCCAGTAGCAAGAGACACTGTTCCCATATATTTATCTTTGCTAGCAGTGAGGGACAAAAAAGGAGTCAAAAAACCTCCATACCAAGCTTAGGAGTACTTAAGAAAGCATGAGGAAGATCAGACTTCTGCAGCATCCCTAAAGGTACTTAAAAGACGTGTAGATGTGGCACTTAGGGACATGGTTTAGTGGTGGACTTCACAGTGTGGGCTTAGGGGTTGGATTCAGTGACCTTAAAGGTCTTTTCCAACATAAATTATTCTGGTTTTCCAGTAACAGGACTGCAATTGCAGCACTTTGTGGCACAAGGATGAAGGAGAGAGAAGTAGTTAAAATTAACCTCTTTCCACAGACTGCACATCCTGTTCTGATTTTTTTCACCTGACCCCCACTTCACACTTCCCAGCCAAAATACCCACACACAGTCCATGTGGCACCAACCTGGAACCTTCAGCCTTGAGATATCACAGAATTGCCATAGGCAGGTCAGGCTCCAAGGCAGGAGAGAGGAAAACATCACACAGCAGCCAGAATCCTTTTTCAAAATGAGTAAACCTAATCTATCTAATGAATACTTTAAAAAAAATTTCCTTTCAAACCTGCGATCATCCTTGATGTCCTTCTTTGTACATATTTAAATTTTAAAATACACTTTCTGCATGTGAGACTTGAGACTCCCTTACACAGTAAAGTCAGGATTTTTTTTCTCATATTGTTTTCTATTTTGTTGACAATTACTAAATATTAATACATATAATTTTAATTTCTTCTAACTCATTTGGTGACACCAAAGCCTTTCTCAAAATGTTCATAGAATAGATGAATTAAATCAATATTACTTTTTGTTTCTGTTAGAAAAATCTTTTAAAAATGTGTGTCATGCACATCCTCATCTCTTCTCCTGTTATTAACCAAATTATAATAATTTGCATTCCTTAGTTACTCAAGTCAGTAGTTTTATAAGTGAGTTTCATTAAAACAATTAGGGTATAAGTCCTTGGTTATACTGTTAGTACTATTTTTTAAGAGGTATGTGTAAAATAAAGTGGTAAAAATCTGAGTACCTTTGGAAGGTCTCTCAGCATCACTTGCATTCACTTCTCTTTCAGAGACAAGGATTTAAGAAAACTAATGCACAACTTTTTTAGAAATTGTTCTCTTGACAGTTAATTGGGCTACAAGGACATTTTTAGCTACAGCAAAATCTGTAACTTCAGAAAAGTATCAAAAAAAATAATTTAGGAAATATGACAGCCATGAAAAACAACAAATGCAAAACTGATTTGTGAACATCAGATAACATTTGTCTTCAGGGGATACATTATAAGAGTCTTACTACAGAAAAATAAAAGCAGAAAGTAAGGGAAACAGGGTACATGAGATAAATAATAATTGTAACAAATGGTGCCTTCCTACATTTTTTCCATTGTTGGCAAACTTACTCGAAAGAAGAGGATATCCTAATCAAATCTGTTATAAGAGTGCTGATGACTGTTGCCATCCTAAGTACAAGATTTCAGGCTTTTAATCTCCAACTCCCAACAATTATTTACCCCTGAAGTTGCAATGGAACTTAAACAGGTTAACATGGGATCACTATGATCACATACAGTACCATAAGCAGAAAGCATTAGATCAAAAAACAAAATTTTGAGAGTAATTCTAAGATTGAATCTGTTTCTCTGTGAATAAAGCAATGCCTAACTGCAAATTTATTTTCAGCAGAGATTTTGATGTGCTCATATTACTGTCTGGGGTAACAGTGAGAACTACTGCAGAAGTTTCAATTCATTTGTCACTTTATTTCTGAACAGCAGTAAAAGTGCAAAAGATCAAGAAAAGAATATATAGTTATAATAATTATCACTATTCAACAAGGCTCAAAAGAGGCTAAACTATCACCTGGAACAATTATTACTAATGGTTATTATTAGTAGTAGTAGTAGTATTACTATTATTGTTGTTGATGATGATATTATTATTATTGTTATTATATGTGCTGTTTCCATCTTTGTTTCCCAAAAAGTCTGAAGTGACAAATGCTGCCCACGTTACATTTTCTGCTCCCACAAAATGCAGTGCTCCAGTCAAACATGCCCTCTTTCTGCTTGCACCCCAGCACCAGATAGATGAGCTCTTTCTTTGCACAAGGTCTGCCATTAAAATGCAAGATTATTTCCTAAAGACATTTGATATCACACCCTGGGAGATCTTTTCAAGCCATGGAGAAATATGGGAAGATGTACAAAGGAACACATTTTCTCCTTTGACACTAAATTTAAACTCAGAGGGATTTCATTCTCCATATAATTATTTTTCCTTACCATTAGGCTGGAGGGGGTTTTTTGTAAAAAAAATAAAGGCAACATACAAAGGTTAAAAAATATTCACTGGTATGAAGAGGTAGAATTTCTTGCCAAAGTTTTCAACCACAGATCTGTAGAAAAGACTGAAAAAGCAGCACACAACCTCAGGAAAAGAACTGCACGGAGGTGGCTACAGATGGCGCATTTCCCCAATTTTTCTCAGGGTACGTGGCTAAACTGAATTCTGCCCACTTCACCGTTGCAAACATGATACAGCAGAAAGCTTTGCCCTTTCCAATGCTTTCAGAGAAAAAAAAAAAAAGGAAAAAAGGATTTATAAATAGTATCTTCGGGCTACTGCAACTCCAAGAATAAACATATCCATACTGCACCCACATGAAGAAATCACGCTCCATCAACATCTGTTCCAGAATTACACACAGTAAGGATCACTCTAAAAAGCTACTACAAGTAGAAATTAATAATGAATCTCTTCCCATATATATATATATATTTTATTATTATTGTATCTCTTATTATATATCTCTTCCCTTATAAGTGATATCCTTGCCGTTTAGGTGACGTATCCATGATTTTTATTCGGGTTACATCTGTGAAATGCTGATGGAGCTCTGACATGAAAGATGCATCAGACGTGGATCAGCGTTCACCCAGTGACCTGCCTGTGACCCAGGACAGCCAGCAGCCCCTGTGCATTCAGGGTATGGAAACCTCTGCTTCTCTAATCATTTCTGGAGAAGGCTTTGTGCAGCAGAAACTGCAGACTTCTGCTCCTCTCTTTTCCTGGTATCACCCTCATTTGAGGTGGATGTAGCCATATGTATCCACCTGAGGCTGGAAAGAAACTCCTGTGATATAAATATTTCATGAAGACAATAAGCCAATAAAAATAGAAGCATTTTTTATCTCCACTGAAAATTACACGATTTGCACAGACATCTCCATAGAAAACAAATTTCACAGCATGAAGCTAACAGATGTAAAATTTGCCAAAATACCAGAATAAAGAAATAAAAAATAGTTGTATTTTGGCTGGTTTACATGAGAAGTCCCAGGCTTCTAATTCAGTATCAGAGACAGAGCCATTAGATATGAAGGAAAGTTTCCTAGTTAAGATTTTTTAATGAAACTTGTAGAAATAAAGTCATGTAAATAAATAATTTAAAAACAACAATTTAAAAAATAAAGCACTAAATATATTTTAAAGAGGTGCCCAAGCAGTGTGAAAAGGTGCTTTAGTAATGCTGTATTAGTATTTCTGATGCACATAAGATCATGTAGAGTCTGAATTTAATATACTCTGAATTGCACTATACAAAGATTCTGGTTAAAGACAATGTAGCAGTGAGAGATGAGTACATTTACATTTAAAGTTTAAAAAAAAAAAAAAAAGGAGGAGGGAAACAGGAAAAAAGGCTCATTACACAAAGAACAGTTATCAGGGAAGCTGAAGAGCCTCATATCACCATGAGAATAAATTATAAATATTTTTAAATGATGCAGATGAAATAGTCCAGATTTCTAATCCTGGGCCAGATATTGTTGGGGGTTTTTTTGTTTTGTTTTGGGGTTTTTCTCTTGTTGGGAGTATTCCCAAGAGATGATTCTCCTTACCCTAGCATTTCTTCCTACATCCTGCTGCAAATTTGGCATCTGTTTCATTTTTCAAGCTTGTAATGTGAAAATATCTAGCCATAGCTTTCCACCAGAATTCTTTCTGCTGCTCAATCCTCACTCTGCTTACTTTATCTTCTTCCAAAGTGTGAGGTTTTGTTGATTCATTTTCTTTTCCCATTGCAGCTGAAACTAATGTTACCTATTGGGTTACTGAATGGCTATATTGCATAAATAGTGTTTTTCTGGAGAAAATGAGATGCTGGTCTGGTTGAGGACAAGTTTGGTATAGACACATACTTGTTCCAACTGTTTTCCTTAGTTCCAATACTGTACTTTAATTTTTCATGCATATTTTCTATTTATCATCATTTATATATATATATATATATATACACACACACTTCAGTTGCATCTTAAACATCAAGCTCAGGATTAAATTCTCCATGCAATTAAGTACTGTTCATGCATATGAAAAATACAAATGGAGAAATGCCAGTTCCATCACCAGAACAATTTTTAAAATTAGCAAGTTGCTTTGATGAGTGCAGACCCAGATTTGCACTTCATACTTCCACAATATGTTAATAACAATTGCACAACATCTAAGACATGCTGTGGAGGATGTGAGAGGTACCATGTTGTGTTACTTGCTGAAGCTGAATGTTAAATATCTAGAGTGGGGAGGAAAAAGCTAAAGAAGTGGGGTTTGAATTTTCACTTTTTGCTTGTTTTAAAGGTTGTTTTCCCATCTATGATTCTATGAAAAAAAAAGATGTTATAAACAAAAAGCATCCTATCCTATCCTATTCTATTCTAGCTGTGGTTCAGGAGATGTTCTCAGCTTCCACACCATGTGATTTAAACACATTATATATTGTAATTCTCTCCAAAGGGTGGTGGTTGTTATACATAAAATGCTTTGGAGGTTGCCTTTGACCACTTAGTATTTTCCATTAACAGATATAATGTGTGCATCTATATCTGTGCTCTTTGTATTCAACCATGCATGTCAAAAAGAATTACAGGGCGTTTTGCTATTCTCTTATCACATGAGCATTGCTAGAAATAAAAATCCATTACCATAAACCATGGAGTCTCTCATAAGGAGTACTGAAAATGGAATCATATTAGGAAGGAAAAAAAAAAATGCTTATTGGCATCCAAGACTGTCACAAGCCCACCCTTCTCAAATAAAGCTGCTTAAACAATATAATCTACACAGCTAATTGAATTTAGTACGTTTTATTGTTTTCATTAGGTACCAGGAGAGCAAACGCTGACAATATAAATGTGGCACCACAGTAACCTCATCTCACCTGCAAACTTTCCTTTCTTAAAAAATTGGTGGCATTGTTTTCACCTGATAGCTGAGAAACTTCTCTTTCAAGTGAAGTTGCAGAGTCTTACAAAATAGATAAAATGCATTAAAATATATTAAAATGGTGGGTTTCAATAATCACTGTATTCAGAATGCTGGAATTTTTCTTTTTTCTGTTAGAACCATAGTCATTCCAAAAGAAAAATAAAATTATTCTGGAAAACACAATAAGTTTTATATATATATATATATATATATACTAATGAGTTTTATTAGGTTGAGTAAGACCCACTAAAGTATGCCATGGTGGCTACACAAGTACAATATTGAAGGTTTCAGTAAGGTTGATTGGTATAGGGAGGAGGGGGAAGTCAGTCTTGTCTCATTCCTAATGCCATAAGGTGAAAAGCAAGCATGACGAAATCAATGCACAATTCCATACTCATAGCTATGAACAAGATCAGGATCTAGCACCAGCAGTTACAAATAACAGGTCATGGGATCCAAAGCCATTCCTGATTCAGACACCATCAGAAGCCTTAACAGAAGTCAGCCTGACAGCTGCTCAGCAGCCGGTGGGAACTGAGAGCACAGTGTTCTTACTCCAGTTGCCAGTGAACAGCTGCCTGGCTTGGGGAAAAAAGCAGCATCACACACTGTCAGCAAGACAAACCAGCAGACTCAGCAGTTCTGTCCTTATTTTGCCAAAGCCATGTGGCTGCAGTAAGCATCACAACAGCCCTGTACTAACTAGCCCTCCCAAAGTTCCAGCGTCAGCCTTAGCTCAGGACCGTAGTGGTACTGTCACATAACTTCTGGTTGGCTTTCAGAGAAAGCTGTGCTTGCCCATGGCTGCCTGTAACACACCATGTGGGTGTATATGGGGCACCTCGCCCCAGGACACCCTTTATCACCTTCCATCAAGAAATCAGTGAAGTAAGTAGAGCATTTTGTTCATTAAACCTTCTGCTAAATTGGCATCTACAAAATCCCGAACTAAGTAAGTTAAACTAACTAAATCTGTCTCCTGATAAATCTTGAAGTTACCAAACTGAGCCTTTAATAAATCCAAAGTGAGCCTTTTCCCAGTAGCTTCCTACCACTGGGGAAGCACGAACCCGAGAGCAAGACAAGAGACAGAAGGAAAATGACTCAAGCTTCCAGCTCCTCAGTGTTCTGGGCACGCAGAGGTATCGCTTCAGTGCCACCCAAGATCCCACCCACATTCAGAAGCAGCACAGATTGCTGAGCCTGAGCTTGGATATCTGAGTTGCTGTTACATTCCCCAGCTGCAGGTTTGCCAGGCTGCAGCTTTCCTCAGCCTGGGTCTTCAATTCACACGTTATGTGATCACTCATACCTCTTCTATAAATTGCCACCAGTGCAGAATACCTGTGTTCAACGTTCACACCACCCAGCTGAAAACAATCACCCACACTCTAAGGCTGCAGGATACTTAGGATCACCGCCTTTCAAAGGAAAAAATGGATTTTGTCTCAGAACCGAAGCAAGCTGAATTCAATCTTGTTCACCAAGCCAAAAGAGATCCTTGCACAAGCCTGCACAAATGCAAAAGAGACCAAGATTGTATTAAATAACCATCAAACTCTACAGCACCACCAGAATTCATACTTGGGTTCTGTGTGTGTCCTGGACAATTAGAGAGATATTTGTTCTCAGTCCTACAGTTATTATTCTATTTTAGGAACTAAAAGGCTTATCCCTTCCTCCTTGTCTCGTCAGGGGCTTTATGCAGCCTGTGGCCTGTTTCCATGGTAACCATAAAGCCAGGTGGAATGTACAGATGCCATGTGGAAGTGCACTTCCAGCAGCAGGCAGCAAGGGGTCAAGGTGAAAGCACTTCATGGATATATATTTCTCAAAGCCTTTACAAGTTAGATCAACATGTCAGGGGTGAAGGGAAAAGGGAGGGTCCAAAGCTAAGCAAAAAGTGATTACAAGAGGAAAAAGAAGAACAAAAAAATTGAAAACTAAGACCACAAAAGTGAAAAAACTAATTGGAGTAGGAGTAGGATGGAGAGCTGTGACCCATCTCTAGAAGCAGCACTTGCATCAGCAAAACCCAGTATTTGTTCTTTGTTCTGCAAAGCCATGTACATAACTGCAATAGGACTTGCGCAATTGGGGTTTTGTTGGGTTCTTCCCCTCTACTTAGTGTTGGATGCATTCTCATTTTTAAAAAAGCACTAGCTATTTTACAGAGAGGCTTTTACTAAAATCCCACTGCTAATCCCCTTTGGGATATTTGATAGCATGCCAGCTGTATTGTGAGCTCAGAGGAAAGCAATGTAGACATTTTACACAGCAGGCACTATAGGCTCTACAGCTGCATTCCATAACTTACCCCTCCCTCCCCCTAATACCCAAGGAGCACTTTAGGAGACCTTTTCAGCATTTTAGGAGAGGCCTTCTCCTGTGCAAGAGCCCCCACCTCATTTGTAAATGAGCTTCTCATTCCCATTTGTGAATGTATAGCATCATTTGGTAATTCACCCCTTAAGTACAGGCAAAAGTTACATTAGAAATTACTTTTCTGGAAAAGTAACAGGGAAGGAACAGCAAGTCAGCACAACTTGCCTGATCACTGTGGATGAGGGCTTGTGAGGGTCAAAAATCTTTCAATGTGCTCCAGCTAGCAGCCACATGCACAACTAAGGGCAGAACAGTCTGTTAGAGCTGGCAGGAAGGTAGAAACAGCATGAAGGTGAACCCAGTGGAATGGCAAAAGGCTTTGTCCTTCTGAGCTCCTAGGTTTTGCCCTGTCTACATTTATTTCATTCCATCCTTTCCTTCCTCTGGAAAATAAAGTGTAAATCCTCCTTTTGTCTTTCAGCTTAAGTCAGATCTCTCCCAAGAAAATCTCAGTTAAAAATTAATAAATACAGAAATAAAAGTAATGCACTGTAGATCTAACTGTAGAACTTTTGCCAAATAATACATGCTGTTATTCCACTAATATATATACAAAAAAATATGTGCAAATGAGGACACACCATATTAACACCTCTAAAAATGTAGATTCCTCAGGGAATGAAAAACCTTAGCTAAGGTCTATATATACTGCTAAAATACTTGCTTTGTAAACAAAGACACAGCAGTGGCACACAATTTAAGATTCAGCCTACATGCCTGAAGGTTACTGATGAGATGGGAAAGGAATATTCATTTTGTTTCAAACGCACTTATGAAGACAGTTCAAGAATGAAATCTAAGTATTGTCTGCTAAATCCAATCAGAATCCAACCTTACAGAAGTAAAGATCATTCCCAAAATGCTAAGCAACATTGTGCACTTCTGCTGTTATACTTGGGAAAATATATTGTGTAAACATTTCCTCTGACAAGAGGAAAAACTTTTACAAATATTTTCTGAATTGTTGATTTTTTTTACAAAATACAAATGTTTTGCCAGGTGGCTGACTTCATATGATAAAAGTTTTTCTGGATACTCCTAATTTTGATCTCAAATCATACCTTCAGATGTTGGATTTGTTTCAGTTATTTAGTTTTCACCAAAACATACGGATTTCTCAGACATCTTCAGAAACATATCCAACTTAGTTCCACTTCATTGTATGTATTTAAAAAAAAAAACAAACCTATCAAAACTTTTCAAATACAAGCACAAAATAGATCAATTTTTAAACAAGGGGAGGAGATTAGTGTCCCAGTGATTAAATATGCATTGATGTTATCTCTTCTCTACTTCTTGTTCACTTTTTCTGTTTTCTGGTTACCTTCTGTGCCTCACCTACTATGGACAACCACAGCTGCAGCTCGCCTGTCCTGGTGTCTGCTTTCTTCATCTCTAACTAAGTTTCCATTCCTCCCACAACAGCATTCATGACAGAGGATCCCAGGCAAAGACTTTTGAGGTTTTAGCCATCTTATTCAATAACGTAATTTGACTGTCTGTTCCATTTAGCTTTTAGGAAGGATGTCCATGCACTTGAACTCATCTTGAATGAAGTCCACAATTGCTTCCGAATGCCTGCTCCCACATAATGCAGTTTCTTCCCCTGCTTTGCAATCCTAGCTCACAAGTAACTCAGTTAGCAAAGTACATTCTGCTTAGGTTCATTGGGCCTTTTGCAAGACCTCTGGAAATGGAAAGGTTAGCTTATAAACCGTGCATATCGCGTCACAATTCATCAAATGTTACTTGCTGCTTGCCCTAAAGCCACAGATGCTGACAGGCACCCTGTCAGCAGTGTACAATGGCTGTGCTAATGATATCAACCCAGAGCTTGCATGGGCAGCTTTAGCTGCTGAATTATCTCAAGTACCCAAAGGCTCTCTCAGCTTTGACATTACACACAATGAATCAGGGAGTCCTCACACTCTGCAGCACCTTCCAGCTTCCTCCCCCACATGCTTCCTTCTTTCTCCAAATCACCAGAACAGACCAAGCTTCCAGCATTCCCTGGGCAAGCTAACACTACCATCTCATCAGAGAAATGAAAGCAGTCTTTAGCCTGCTCCCAAATGGAAACTGAACTCTAGAGAAGGTGTTTTGCTGGGCTGGCATGCATTCAGCAGAACAATTATGGAATGAAAGCGCATATGTCTGGTTCTTTCCAAGCTAATTTCTTACCATGTTCTTAAGTTCCTTGGGGCTCTATGCTGTATCAAAGGCTTTAAATATCAGGTGCAGTGCAAAAGCCTGCAGTCACCTTAGACCCATCACTGCAACCAAGCTAATCAGGTCTTTTTAAAAATCTGATTAATAGGGAAGTCATATTCATACATCTCAGTTGCCTGGTAAGAGACCAGAGGAAACCTGGACAAGGTTTCAAGCTTTGACTCTCAGCCAACTCTGCAACATTTTTCAGTCTCTATGTTTCAATAGTCAATACCTGAATTAGCCTGGGCTTTTTTTATTTGCAAAGTTACACTATTTCTTTGCTACTCTCAGAAGTTGAGCAGACTGTGCAAGAGATTATAGTCTGGAGCACTGTTGACAGTTGAGCATGTCATCAATAGAAACAGTAACAGATTCACATCCTTTTATTTCTCTGCTGACTTGAGGAAAGAACTAGAATGGTTTTAATCTCTTTTTTTACCTACTTAGTATTCAGTATTTGTAAATCAGAATCTCACAATTAAGAATTTCAACAACAGAACACCTGAGGTAGTGTTACAATATTTTTGACTCCTTATGGCAGAATTTCCAAGTGTTTTATAAAATAACCTTCTAGCCCAGGTACCAGAGAACACTGACTTTCAGACCTTCTCGAGCAAGGCCATATCACATCAGTATTCACACAGACAAAACACTCTTCTTTTGTATTCTCACTAGAATTTGCTTTGTCTTACGCTGGGGCTTTTCATCTTTAGCTTTAAATTCCAATGAACAAGAAATTGGCAAGCTACCAATTTACTCTAGAATGCCTCACAGGGTTTTGTCTAGGTAAGGAACAAACATCATTTCGTACCTTTAACAGTTCAAATAAAATTTCTTTCTTATTTTTTTCCGGTTCTCAACTGTCTCTTGGCCAACAGTGATGGATGAGTAGTTCTAAGGTGCATATTACAGACTTGTTTGAGCTTTGGATAATGAGATTTCTTTTCCTGCGGGTAAACTCTGCAGCATCCTCAGAGGTGGCTCACTTAAGTTGTCTATCAAAATTCCTCTTTTCGTCCATTACAGTAAAATAATCATCACAAGGAGTTCTCTCTTCAAAGATAAAGTCATTTAAACTGAGGCAATCCAATTTCTTGGCTCAGCCTTCTGCACATAGGATATTTTCCCAGTCTGTTCTTATTTTACACCCTTGCTTACCTAAGCCCTCTGGATGTTCAGCACATCTTATGCAGAAGGCAGTCCAAAACCTTTTTCTTTGTTTGCAAGCTAATTATTTAGTTTCTGCACTACTTACAGCATCTTATCTCAGCATTTTCCAAGCTGACCAGCAGCTTCCATGTCTCCTTCATTTCCTGGACAACTTTCTTGGCCATGACAGCCAGGTCACTGAGCACCTCATCAATCTGTCTTGCTCTTACAGACAGAGAGCTCTGTGATTTGGCTTCCACATTCACCGAGACACTTTAAATTGAAGGGTCAACAGACTTTTTATCTCCCCTGACAAAGCATTGGAGGTATCCCAGAAGAGACTGGGAAAGAATATTTTAATTCATTTTTCAAACTCTATAGTTTCCTGTCTCATTTCTTGAACTCCTTTTAGCTTTTTTTTTTTTTTTTTTTTGCCTTTCAGTGCATTCATCATCTCTAAGAGTTCTGTTTGGGCTTACTGGGAACATCACCTCAGTAACTCTCTTCCTGGAAACTCTCTTACTTTGACACCAACACACCAAAATTCAACCTTCATCTAATGGAGGAAATTATAGTGTCTCTGCGTAGGTTGAATGCCTTGGGTAGCACTTCCATTGTTTCATATGCTATGACCCTTAGAAATTACTGAGTAACAGGGTCAGGGTTAGCAAGGGCCATCACTGTTCAAGTGGACAAGTCCATCTACCTGTCCAAATACCTGCCTTCTGTGTGTCACTAACACAGCACCCGAGCAGCAGGCTGGCTGTGGAGGGCATCAGCATGCAAAGCCAGCAGACCAAAGTGAATGGGGTACCTCCACACCTTCTTTACCTGCCAATTCCCTCTCTGCTGGTAGCTGGAGATTGGTAGAAGTCACTCCATAAGCTCTGCATCGTGCCTGGGCTGTGGTGCTGCTGCTAAGGCACCTGTAGGGCTGCCTCCTGTCTGGCACAAAGCAGAGACTGCTCATCTGCAGAGCAGCATTTCTGTTTAGTGTCAGATAAATCTTAAAACAAACAATAACAAAACCCCACGCATCACAGCCACACAACATTGAACCAAGCATGCCCAGACAGAAAGAAAAATTGCACTAGTTGGACTAGCTCTTCTTTGGATCAGAGCCACAAGTTATCAGACATTGGAAGGAACTAATTGAATTCCAATTACCTATGATTTCTACAAACTCCAAAGCATCCAAAAACTGAGTATCTCACCTTTCTGATGTTGATAAATGAAGAGATGTGTTGGACAATTGCCATCTATTTGCAACAGCACAGGTTATACTGCACTTTTAATATGTGGACCCCATTTTCCTCTACAGCAAATTTGAATTTGTATTTCCTGAACAATTCTGGGCAATCATAGCTATGTAGAGATCCTAAATAAGATCTAACCACTAAGAGACAAGTTACAGCTTGAATTTTCATGCTGGCAACAGATCAAGACATCAGTGAGATGCTAAAGAGGAGGTATTATTAAGGATCTGTATATTTGACAACCTAAGAGGAGATAAAGCCCTGGATTAATGCACATGTCCCTCTTAACTGAAGTCTCTTAAGCCTCATGTTATCCATTGCAAAAGAAAATGTAGACTCTTGATTAGAGGCTAGACTGAAAGAAGCACAAAACAGAGCCCATTGTTTCCCTTGTTTCACCAAAGTAGAAAGACTGAAAAGACTAAAATGGTTGGATTGTGCCACTTTCTGCTTGTTTAACCCTTTGCTGCTCATGGATCAGGTTAATGAAAGTAGGTTCAGGAAGAACACCAAGTTGCATTTTGAAACTACTTTTTTTTTTTGATGTTTATTTATATTTATTTTTCATCTGGCTTGTCCACACATATTTTTGTGCTGCTTTAATTAAGGACCAGATGCAGCAAAAGAGATACAAAAACACACATACAGAAGGGTTCTCTCTGTGCCAGGGCAACATCCCGTTCTAATGCCTGTAATCAAAATTAATGTTGGCAGAAAATTTACACTGAACTAGTAAATATTAAACTGTACCCAGTACTGACACAACTAAACAGTTACACAACTCTAGCTTACAACTATTGTTCCTACCAAAACACTCAATTTCAGCAATTACTGTCCAAGTATTATAGAAATTGTCTCCATTATCACCAGTACCAGAGCGCTTGATGTCTTTTAGATCCCTTTCCTCCTCAGTCCAAGATGCAGTAGCCAATGCATTTCCTCAGTGCTGCCTGAGGGCTGTAATTACGCTCAGCCTGTGCCTAGAGAAGCCTCATGCCCAGTCCATTTAATTTCCCTGGCAATCTCTCATGAGGCACAAGTCCCACCAAGCTCATTAGTATCTACTCCCACTCCAGCAGGTAGATCTCAGACTTCCAGGGTCTTTTACTTGAAAGGCTACTTTATTGACAACTGTATACAAAGGAAAGGATTATTATGAATAAAAGATTAAAGGAAATCAGTGGCTATTGACCATTCAATAAAAGTAACAACAGCTATGCCAGCAAAACTTTACAGTGCAAATCTGACCTAAATGACTACTTGAATCAAGTCTGAGAAAGAAAGGTGGGTTTACATTCTAACAAGCAATTGATATAGTTAAATAATACCTATTTTACTGACACACTAGTATCTGCATAAAGCTGACAACTACTGCTAATTATGTATGTTTAAAGTATCACTTTCTTATAAAATCATTTCTACACTCAGGGTTTTATCAGTATGCCAGTTTTATATTGAAAGGGAAAAAAATATCTTTATTTACTAAATAAATACACACAATATTTGGATCTGCTCTTTAAGGTTTGGGTAAGATAAAACTTAAATGAAGCAATTAGAAGGATCAGGACAAACACCCTTTCCCTCAGCTACAGAACACTTAACATTTTCCAAGGTTTAGTCATGCTTTGATATTTATTCTGTCTCTGCCCAGAAAAATAACAGACTTTCTTCCAACAGATGTATTTGCATCTCAATATATGTCCTTGGTAACACTCAGTAAGACTTTAGTGGATTTTTCTAAATGAAAAAATTCTCTGTATGTCTCAAAAGTATGGCACACTCTTGCATTTAAGTGTTTGTTAGGTAGTATAATATATACAGCTCTGTCTCTGAATTGTAAATCATTTAAGAAAAAAATCATCTCACAGAGGAATGGTAAAATCAGATGCTGGAAGAGGTACTAATTCATATAAGAAGAAGAATGACTCATCCTTTGTGAAAAATTATCTCAATGGATTCAGCCAACACCAGCCTCATATCTGTCAGGCTTAGAGAATTCCTGGGAATCTAAAGAGCCTGACATTCCTGTCAGCTCCAACAACGTGTACCCTTAATCAAGATACGCACATGTACATTGATGAGACATCATTCCTGCCAACTGATCTAAGGGTTTGCCTGCAAAGAGAAGCTATCCCAGAACTCACAAGGGTTTGAATGTAGCCTGTCCACACCAGGAGCTTGCATTGAACTGGTATCCTGTGGTAGCTCTTTTATCCTTTTTCCCTTTTAACAAAGGGCAAATATGAAAGCAATCAGTACTTTCCTGGTTTTTTATCAATTTTAAGTCATATTTGATGTCTTATTTATGTCCAGCTCTAGATTTTAATAGAGTACTTTATGTGGTACATTGGGGAAAAATACAGCACCTACATAAAAAGAAAAAAAAATTAAAATAATATGTTCAGATTAAGACTCAATAGATTCAGAACACCAAAGGAAGTGAGAACACAAACAGATACATATAACTGAAACATATTACCTATGGTGTTAAAGATGCTTGCAGCAGTACATAAATCTCTTATTAAAATGAAAGAAGTTTTACTGGGAATTACATGCAAAAAGTTTGCTGAATCTGTTTCTGGATATATAGGATAGCTTACAGCCTCTATTTGCAAGAAGGCCATCCTTAGAACAGCTTGAGGACTAACTTCCCTTATATCTTTCATAATCATTTATTGTAGATTGTTTGAAATATAAATCATGTGCAGAAAAAAAAAAACAGCAAACCCACAACAATCTTTGTGCATTCTTTCTGGATTATTTCTTCTTCAATAAACTCTGAGAAGTGGAACATGAAAGATGGTCATTTGATAACCTGAATCTATAGGCCTGGATTTTCTTCCTCCAAAGAAAATTAAAAGGAGACAGGGTACTGCATACATCCCCTCCCTGTCTGGATACTTCTATCTGTGGTGCACATTCACCCTAAAATAGAGACAGACAGCATAAAATGCCTGGAACGCAGTCTGTCTGCTCTTTTCCCTTTGTAATTATTTTCTTGCACTATCTGTGATGAGACGCAAGTGACAGTCTCAGTTTCAGTCTGGAATTTCACTTTAGAAAGCCCAAGCATGACAAGTTAATTCTGCTGTAGAGAACGTCTGCTGAGCACTTTGCAAACCCCTCAGAAATAACCTCTTTGATGTGTGCCTTGGCAGGGCAGCCAGGCTGCAGCCACACCTCGCCAGGAGAATACAGTCAAGACCACCAAGAGCCCTACAGCTGACCAAACACATACCCAGGCATTACTTTGACAAGTTTTAGAAGGCAAAAATTAGAATAATAAACATTGGCCATCCTTCTCATCTTAATTTAGCTCTACTCTACATGGTGAAATAGCGTAAGTTCCCTACATATTTCAGGAGTTAAGAATAAGTTTTTTCCTCAGACTTGTTCATCACCATTTTGCTCATTCAACACGCCTTACAGAAATTTAAGCCTACATGGTGAAAGATTATCACAGTTCTTACCCCACTGAACAAAACCACTGTAATTCAGCAACTGCACTGAAGAGAAGGAAGATTAACTATTATTTTCAACAACAAAGCACAAACTCAAAGGCACAGTAGTTACAAAAAAACAAGATAGCAGGCATGCCATAATGCACGTAGCCACCTCTGTCATTGTAAGGTTCCTCTCACTCAGCAATTACAATCTGCAGTAACTCCATTTAAAGAACTGCTACAAGATCCAACAGCAAATCTATGCATTCAGCCTTCCCTGAGTACATTGGTTAAACCACTTAGGATCATACAGACCAGCTATACCTGAAGATTACTAAAAAATTAGATAGATAAATAAATAAATAAATAGAACCAAGCTTCTTTCTGGTTCATGGTTTAAGTTCAGAGTGGAGAAAGAGTGGGAAGAAAAAGAAAAGCTGAAGCTAATGATTCTGAACAGCATGGCAGCCAAGCAAATTGCCATCTTTTCCTCAATCTCAAGATAACACCCTCCCACCTACAAGGCAGAGACAAAATCCTCTTAAATAGGACTCAAAGGACATGTGCAACCTCTGGCTGCAGGGCTTGGCAACGGAGCAAAATGTCACAGGCAAGGGTTTTGCAGTGGGGCAAGACAAAATAGAATGTAGGGGAACCTACAAGTGTTGATGAAGTTGATAGAAGAAACAGTCCACAGTTCAATGTATTTATAATTTCAGTACAAAATGTCAAGTTTAATTTATACATTTCTAGTTTCCTCCTAAGGATCTAAAAATCAACAAGCAATTTTAAGATGTCATGAATGCTAACAAAAATATCTTAATAAAGCATCCTCTTTTTTAAGATCAGTCATGGAGGTTTTATACACTACAGGTTAGATTCTGGTATTCAGGCATTTCAAAGAATAAAAAAGGGATTTTTTTCTTCTTGTCCAAAAGCACCATATAGTATATATCCTCAGTGTAAATAAAAGGTAACCTCTTCAGAATTACAATATTAACCAGCATGAAAGCAAACTTAAAAAGCAAACTCCATTTTATTCTTAGGTACATCATATCTATTCAGATTATTTTCCTTTGATTTAATTGGAATTGGATCTTTTTCAATGAAATAAGAACACTGGAAAGTGTGGGTAATTATCTTTCGATTTTTCTATGTTTTTATGATGATGCCTTGTAAACCCAAAAATCATGGCTGCAAACATGGGAAAGATTAGAAGAGTTCATTCTCCTTCCAGACAAGATAAATCTGAGTCAGTAAAAATGCATGGAAAGTTACAGTAGGTTATAAGGACTCTGTGAAGGGGTTATTTGAGCTCATTTTCAATATAGAAAACAATCATTTTTCACTTCACTGGCCAATTAAATGAGTTCAAACAAACCTCTCATATCCTGGGGCAATGCAAATTTGCAAGTAAAAAAAATAGCACTCAATCTTAGAAATCCAAAGTAGGAGATCAAAGGAAAACACATAATAATACCATAATGCAAATGAGTTTTTGCCTGGGAAATAAAAAGCTCTGCAAAAAAGTCCACGACAGCAGAATTCCTAGAGCTCAGAGTTCTGTAGCAGGGTTTGACTCATCTTCTTTGCGAACAAAAGCCTGACCCTGAGGAAAATAGCTTGGCTGTTGGACAGGCAGTTTCAGCTCCCCGAAGTTTGAAGCTTTGGAAATGCTTAACTTCCAATAAAATATTATCTATGACTTTTTTTGTTCATTTTGAAATGATTGTATCCTATCTGCCCTGCACAACAACAACAACAAAAAATCCATTAAAACAAGCAGCCTCAAGAACAGCACAATTTTTCAGTCAGAATAAAGACCTAGGGGTCCAAAAGCCTACAAGGAATTGCAGTACATTATTCCCTTATTTTACACTCTCTGACAACCATCTTAATAAATCATGCTTCTAATTTTGTAGAGTAAGGTATAGGGGAAAGTGGATGAAATATTCCACTGAAGCTCTGAGGCAGAAGTTCCAGTTATTGAAGGCTCCAGCTATTTATGTTTGTTCCCTCCTGTAAAATTACCCGAGGACTTTTTTACTTGCAAGCCTTCCAATTTATCAGGGTAATAAGCCATCGCTACGCCATTCACTGGTATTGTTTACTCTCACTTCCAGATACTTTATGTAGATAAGCCGTTTGTAATGCTGAATTTTGATAGCCTTGGATGCCACAGGAGGCTGAGTATGAGCCCATGTGGGCTCTGGGAGGCTCAGCTTAGATTTGGGCGAGCTTTGATGTTGTCAGAGCACACAGCTGCTGCTCAGGTCTCATTGTGAGCCCCGGAGGAGACACAGAGGTCAGCTGGAGTCAGGCAGGCATAAAGAGAACAGGCTTCCCTGCAAACACTGCCCTACAGTCTCTGCAGAGGAGGAGGAGCTAGGAGGAGTACAGGGTATACAAGACAGTACAAGGGGCCAGGTGGGCAGGAGAAAAGGGAACAAAAAGATGAGGTTGTCTCTCTCTTCACAATGAGGCACACACAGCTCTCCAACTATGCAATTCTAAGCACTTAGCAACAGAGGTTTTCAGTCTTCTCAGACCTACATCTCCATGTAATTTGCAGGTGAGATTTGCACATTTTATTTGCACATACTTCACTTGAATGTACTTGTGAATTACACATCCAAGTCCACTCTGTTGACAATATTATCATAACACATAGGTGTACCCACAGGCCCTGCTCCAGCTAATCCCTGAACTATTCCTGGCACACCACCAAGCAGCAGTGACTATAATGAACAACAACAGCAAAGACATGATAGCCTTATCTTTCTGGCAAGAGCTCTGAAAGCTCCAGAAACTCATCATCACTAAAGCAAACCAGAGAGAGGAGGGAAATATGCTTTCACTAAGCGGCAGTCTCACTGGGGCCTCCACTTACGATAACATTCACAGGAGCTTAGAAAACTTCCTTTAATAAAACAGTCAGTAAAGACTCATACAGGACAAATGCATCAAGGTAAACAAAGAAGCAAATAGCCATTTTAACTACATTGGTTCATGACTTTTTATTCTTTTTAAATTATTTTCCTGATAATTTTTCATTTAGTTTCTAAGTCTGTGGAAAAAAATAGTTTTAGGGGCTATTAAGAGATCTTAAGCTGATTTAAAATTTAAAGTTTGGGTAGTTACCAGCTTCATACACAAAGAAAAAGGGCATAACCTCAAACATAACATCTATAAATTCAATTTTCAGCAATACAAAGCAGCAATTAGATTACTTGAAACCCCTTATTTCACTTAAACATTCTTGCCGTTCTTGCCATCATCAAGAAGTGCAGGAAATGCAACTGTAGTCAGCCCTGTAGCAAGAAGTTTAAGACTTCAAAGCTAATTTTTCAAAGGCCTCTCAGCCTGTTGTTGATAACTGTGTTTTTGTTTCAACTCCAGAGGTCCTTATAACTAAAAATATTAAGATATGGGTACATACATGGGTGTTCCTGAATGCAGACTAAGATCAAATAAGAGACCTTTTTATGCAGTAACAATCAACAGGCAAACCACAGTACCATTTGAGGTGATTGGGAGCTCAGGGCTGTGACACAGAGCTAGGAAATGCAATAGTAGATAGCACTGGGAAACTGCCATTTAAATAAAAATTTTCTTTGTAAGGCTAAAATAGAGGTTATAAAATAACCTCTTCTAAAACTTCCATTTTTTAATCTCCTTCTTTATAGGCTCTCCCTCCTATCACCTCCCCTGCAGCATCAGTGTGTCCCCCCTCGTTGCTGGGGGCTGTATTTCCTCTTGCAGATTGCAGGTCCTGTGCTGCTGCAGCTCTCTTCACCATGCCAAAAACCATTCAGAGTGCAGAGAGTCAGCACTGCTGATTCCTACCTCCCCTTCTCCCGCCAGGGAAATCACTCCTAACCACAGTCTCCATTGCCTGAAGATCAAGATATGTGGTAATTACCTTTGTTGCCACTTCCACCCCCACCTGCAGTGCTCGGGATAAAGTTTTCAGGAATGACAAGTACCTGTGCGGTCTTGCAGTGTGTCACAATCCCTGACAGGCTAAATTAACACTGGTGGTGGGAAAAATATGCTATCAGAGATACACAGCACTAAAATAGGGCAGCTTTGAATCAGCTCCAAGCTCTAAAATTAGAAAGCCTGATGAGCAAAACCAGTATATTAATACCTGTTATTAGGAAAAGGATGTATCTAGCAGTTTTTAGAAACAAAGCTAATGTGACTGTGAAGACACATGTACCTATACAATACATAGCCTACATCTACACCTTTAAAGGGTCATGCTCAGCACTGCCTAGGAGTGATCACAAACACAACCGTACAGTTCCTGGAAAACAAGGTCCAAGGTCCTTCACATGGAATCAGAATAAAAATCTGTCACAGTCTCACATCTGTCTCCCAATATTCTCCTCAGTAATGACCAGAACAATGAAACTTTCTTTTCTTGTACTTTCTTATAGTATGTCAATTTTAAGGCTTCCACACAAGTAACCCAGACTTTGGACTACAACACCGATGAAAATAATCTTTAAATGATTCAACAGTATGGATTTGAATTAATTGTAATTTAATTATTTTTCTATTTTGTTTTGGTAGCTTGTCCAGGAAACAATGAAGGAATGAAGGGAAATTGTAAAGAGTCCCTGCATTTCTAATTGCACAGGCATTCACTTCTGTCTGTAATCTGATCCTCTCTAAATGCTGCTATAGCCTGGACATCTTCTAAATTAGCAGCTTTCCCTACATGTCAGAACACTACTACTGACCACAAACCCTTTTCCATCTTACTTTGTAAATATATTTTACAGATACTTTTAGTCTTTCTATTGCATTCTTTTCTCCTGATGCATCAGATCAGCTTTCTCCCACAACTTGGAGTATAATAGACAATAATATTTTTTTCTTGATCTCAAGTCTAAGTTTACACTACAATTGTAAACTCTACATGGTCTGTTTTAGTTTTTAACATGGACCAAACCTTAGAAAGGCAAACAAGAAGTGATAAACCTGGCTCAGTGAAGTTGGTTTAGCACATTTGAAAACTTCTGGGATGTCCTACTGCTACATATGTATACATAGATTAATACCCTTTTTGAGGAAAATCAAAGGGCATTAAGGAAGGAGAAACTGATACCAGCATTTTGAGATATAAAGCCCTCTGCTGATGCAATTCTCAAGAAATCTGCAGAATCAAATATCTAGATTTAACTTTTCAAGCAGTGACAGAGAGAAATGCTTCAACATCTTGAGAGTAGCTCTTGTGGGCATTTGAGTGTCTCAGAATTGCCTTTCTGAAATTCTCAGCCTCAGTGAACAGGCAAGCTTGCTAAGCACTTGCTAAAATATTCAGAGGAGATAATGGCCTCACTGCTGGTGCCTAGGTGCAGATTTTCCCTAATTCTAGTTTTGGAAGACACTGGGGTTTTTTTCAGAAATGCTGCAGTTTATTCTCAATGCTATAATGGTTGTGGGTTTATTGGCAATACCATTGTTGGTACATAGATTTCAACATTAAAAAATAAATTCTAAATTCACAATCTGAGGCACTTGCCCAACCCTTCATGGAAAGAAGCATCTTCATTGCTTAAAGCAGCACTTTACAGTTATAGTTTCTCCATCACGTTTTACACACACACACACAGACACGTCCCCTGCCTTTGCTGATACACATTAATCACTTTCACAGCTTAAGGTGCTTTCCCCACCCCAACTTCTTCAGCAGTATGGTCTAAGGAAATTTAAAACAAAAAGAAACTTGATAATGAGCGGCTCAGACCAGAACTCAGCATCTATCTGAAAATTCAGTCTTCTCAGATTTGCCCAACTGCATGATTTCAGCTATAGAAATGACAGATGTTATTTTAGGCTAAGTTTCTTGCAGCATCTCAAATACATCATGAATTTTGAGAACTTGCCCAGGAAAAATGACAACTCAAAAAGTTGCTTCGATCACATCCTGTACTCAGAGTTACCTGGTTGTAGAGGGGGCTCTACCTCTGAGACCCAGAACAAAAAATATGCAACAAATTATTTACATTCTGTAATGCAGTCAGAGAAATATGACTTGCAGCAGCTCAAGGCATAGAAAGACAAAAAAGAAAACAAAAAAAAGCCCATAAAAAACAGAAAGGAGGAAGGCGTGCAGCTGCAGCAAAATGCTGTCTTCAACAGGAATGTCAAGATTGTAACTTATTTGGGAAAATGACTAATTCTGTAGCATGGGAAAACATAAGCCTAAGGATTTTGTCTGTGGTATTCAAAGTTATTATTTCAGGCTCCCACAAATGCAAGAAAAACCCTTTTTTTCTGTTCATATGCAATTTATACTTTCAGGATACCCCAGAAATAGCTATTACAAATGCATATTTGTGTAGATGTATACATACAGATACATTAAATATATGTGAAGATAGGTAGATAGATGTACATATCGAGTGAAAGTTATTTTTATTAGATTCAATGAAATTTCAAGCCAGTTTTACAGTTAAGGAGCCACAAAACATACAAGGTCCTCCACATATGAACATCCTAAGCAATTTTTACTACTTTAAGATATATAACCTGAATTCCGATACTGAGAAACCAAAAATGAAATAAACTACAGAGTTCATATTTTATCTGCCTCAGCTGAAGACAGGCTTTAAAAGGATACAGTCCAGGCAGTTGGATCTTCCCTTCTCCAGATTAACACTACCAATGATGTTGTGGGATGAGGCATATCACTGCCTCAGAGCTGCAAATTCCTCTGAAGAGAGTCATCTGACAAATACGTTGTTCATTTTCTAATTTCAATCAGAATTAGTTCAGTCATCGTGTGTGGCAAAATCATTTCTTGACAGGGACAAAACAAATGGAGCCAAAATAAAGAAAGAGCAGCAAGGAAGCCCCCAAGCTCACTGAATTGCAGTGCTGAAAAATAGCAGAACGATTTAAATAAAAAAACCCTGACATATAAACTTCTGTAATGTCTTATGCAAATTCTGAAAGTTTACTGATGGTATTAGAGCACTGCAGTATTTTGTCTGGCACTGAGGGAAAGTGGGATTTTTCTTGGACTTTTGAGGGTTTTGGCTATTTGGTTCTAGAAAAAAACAGGCAGTAAACAACAGATTGCTTGTTACCCATCACTTGTTGAATGGGCATGCTCATGGCCATATAATCACAGACTAAAATAACTTGCCTATACCACCTAAGAAGTATAAAGGTGATATTTCAAGCCAGATTTTTTCTACTTTAAAATGGGCTTTTCCTTGTGTTGTAATTTTGTGGTTTAGGCATCACTAAGGGTTGAACACAACAGCATTACCTAACAATAGCTTTGCTATTATAATTATTATTGGTCAGGTAGAATTCAAATTATTTACACTGGTATTACCATGTCTGAAGTAGTTTTCACAAATTAAAAATTACTACAGAGCTTACTTTTAATTACCTTACATTAGAGAAATTAACAGAAGCAGAGAAACAAGGCATAATTATCCTAATGGAGGAGCATTATTTATGTCATACTAAGTAGTATTTAAGTATAAAATGCTTCATATTACTAAAATAAAATGCAACATAGCAAACTCTGCTGAAAATGTATTCCCTTCACTAGGTTAAGTCCAAAAACATTTATTTACAAATGAAGAAGTACTAAAGGGACACAGAAACACTGTATAATTGCTTTGTACATCCAACAACCCCCAAATAAGCCTTTACACAAGAACATGATGGTATATTAATACTTACTCAGAAACAGCAGTGCAAATCAATGAAAGGGATTTTTCCAATTTACCTCACACACCTTTGATTTAAGTAGGAAAATTATTAAAATTAGGAGATGATAGTTAGCCCATATGGGGAAGAATATACTTATTCTTATCCCCAGAGAAGCTGAGGATCTCTGCAGACAAACCCTGTGAATATTTTAATCCCTTTCATTTTATGGTATTTAAATTTACTGAGGGAAGTTAAGTTCTTGTCAGCCTTGAGGGGGAATATAAACTCCCCTTCATCCTGCTCAACTTTTAGTCTCAGAGCTATCGTGAATAACTTCCATAAGCAGAATACCAGCAGAGGCCAGCGGGCCAACAATTTAACCCAGATGTTTCATAACAAGCCTGACTTTACTCACCTGAGCCCTGTTGGGTTTTAGTCAGATCCAGCTGTGTCCCATCACCAAGGAACAGCAACCACCTGCCCAAATTCTCCTGCCCAAGACAGCTGCATGCCTGGATGCTGGTTAGGTGAGATTTACAGACAGGAGTCCAGCTAGCAAACCTCCTCCATAGTGAAGGGAAAGGCAAATATTGGCAAGGCCCCTATCAATCTCACCTGGAAGCAAAGTCCTTCCCAAGCCCAGATCTTATGACTAGGTCATTCAAACTGATTTCAAACAGACAGAATAATCTTAGATCAATTTTCTCCTCCAGCTGCTCTCCCATCTCTTCTTGTGGTTCATAGAAAAAGCCATAACAAATATAAAACCCTAACAGGAAAACAAAACATAATACAACTGTCCAGTTAAATTTTGGGGCAAGGAGGAAGAAATTCCTTTTTGACTATGCAGGAAATCTCTTTCAGCTCTAAAGTATGAGTCAAGCCTACACCTACTGTAACTTCATGTGTTACGAATGTACCAAACATCATATGCCATCTTTACTGTTCCCAGTACACATGGAGGCTGGTTATTGAAAAAGCCCAAAATTTTTAGGCCAGAAAGGGTTACTGCAGTCTTGCAACATGACACACAATGTATACAAACACACACACGGATTTTATTTTTTTTTTTCAGACAGATTTAAGCTTTGGTGTTTTGACAGTTTGGGATTAAAAACCCAATTAGTTTCTCATTCACTCATTTTCCAAGATCAATCATTCGTGTATTTAAGTTGCACTCATGGATAGGGAGGGTACTTAGGTTGGGTATTTTTTTCTAATTTCAATTTATCAAGAAGTCTTTATCATGAATACTGGCACAGCAGATAATGGGAACATGAACAACATATCATAGAAAAAGTTAAGGTAATCATTTCTCAACCAATAACTGCTCCTATCCCACAGACCATGAGAGGCAGCTTACCTTCAGGGAGAAGGTTGCCAGCCAGTTGCCAGTCATCCCTTGGCAACACTCTTCCCTCTGCACACTTTTATTGTCTCCCCATTCACCATTGGAAGGTCTCAAGAAGTAGCTTGTCCTATTCTCCATGTGCAAGCTCACAGATAGCCCTGCATCATTTCATCTCTAGTTTAATAAGAACTGAGATTTCTCAAGGTGCCAGGATTCAAAAGGCTGCCCGTGCCTGTAAAGCGCTACTCATATTTGCTTTCTTTGCCCTTCATTACTGAACAAGTTTTGACAGCCCATTCCCATCAGATGATGTGACTTCCACTAAATTACAGTACCATATCATATTTCCTAATGTATTTGAGTATCCCAGAATGCTCCTGGTGCTCATGTAGCCTTCTAGCATCCGTACAGAGGCGAGTTAAAATATATTCCTTACATGCACCTTTGTGCTAAATTAAATGATATAACGTATGCGAGAAGATTTTCAAGGAGATGTGCGGAGAATTTGAAATTGATGCAAGATCTGAGAAAGAAAATTCATGGAGTGGTAAGCTCTGGAAGGTCACTTGGTCAAAGAAAATTTTCCATTTCCTTGCAGGACACCAGACTCAGTCAATGTTTGTGCGTGCAGAGAAAGCACTTATTAATAACTTCCTAATTTCTGTAGTCTACAACTCAATTTTCACAGCTGTGTTAGAAGTGCAGAAGAAAAGCAGTGATAAGCTGTTCTAAAGGATATTTTTATCAAGAAATTTTTCAGTCTTTACCCCACTGCTGAAATGAAACATCTTCTGAAATCCACAGAATATGCTTGTACAGGTTCTTTCCCAATTTCTACTGCAAACCTCACCAGTAACTCAATACATTGCTTCTAATTGCCTCTTTTTCTCAAAAACCTGTGTTTTAATTATTTTTTCCTTCATGAATACATCAGAAGCATCCCAGTTTTGTTGTTTTTAATGAGATATTCTCACAGGTATCACTGGGCCACACTTTGCAGGTGCTGATAATAAAAAAAAAAAAAAAAAAGGCACACTGATTTTGTGTATAATCTTCTGTGCATATGTTATCTAAGCCTAAGGCCCCAAAACTCTTCTATATAGTCTCTTGGGGATGGGCATTCTTCTTATGAAGATTCCTCTCCCTTTTGAACTATTCCATGTGTAGCCATACATGCCAGATCTTGCATTCAACTGTAAGAATGGCAGGACTGGATTTGGAGTTATTTTTTTAACAACGCCCCTTTTTTCTGTTGTAATCTTGTACCTAATTAAGGGATTGACAAAAATCAAGTCATCAGATTGTTTGGAGCTTTCTCCTTCTGTTGTAGAATTAACAAGTATTCAGACAAAAGAACAAAACGTCTCCTTAGTTTTGCATTGTTCTTTTCGATCGACTGAAACTAATTATAATCAAAGACATTCTATAGTCTCTTTCTGGCAGTGTTTTGAAGGCAGAACTCTTTACAAGTCACTGCCCTCAAAATCCTTTCTTGGAGCAGGCAATGGTCTTACCTTTCTGGGTCTTGAAAAGGAACATGTGTGCATTTCATTTAGGACATGTAAGTAAACTAGAGAAACTTGAGCATTTTAATGTTTTTCCAATTTATCTTAGGTGGGATTTATCCCACATGAAATAATATGTGGAATATCTCTTCCATGATCCCTCAAAGACAGATCAGTAAGAACTTCAATGCCTTTCCCCCCAGACAAACAGAGGATACATTTGGGACACAGTTATTAAGTAAAAGCAAAATTTATTGCTGAGTGAAAGAAATAAAGAGGTAAAAACATAGAACAAAGATAGAATTTCAGACAAGGTTTGAAAATACAGGAAAGAAGAAAAAAATACAGCTTTTCACCACTTAGACTCATTTAAGAAGCCCTGTGGGTTTTTTGAATTAGATAAACCCTGCAGTTAAAAACTCAACATGTTCTGGTTTGAATTTTCTGCAGTCTCAGTGCAATGAAAACAGTAACAAAACTGGTTGTGTTGTCTAGCATTATAAAACATACTAATTTTCAGCATCAGTTGATCACAAAATTACATATCTTCAGTGTCAAGTTCTGCATACTGGGACAGTGGTTAACCCTGCTGAAGTCAACTACAAAATTCCGCTATTTCCTAAGAAAAGAGGTGGTGAATAATAGGGCTACACCAAAGTAAATGGATAAACCCCAACATGTTCAGTCTGTACTCTGCAGAAAGACTGATGAATTATTCTTTGCTTGTCACATCACACTGCCCTTTTACAGGCATGAAAGCTCCTGGGACGTGTTCCAGAGAGGAAATCCCTGGCAGCTGCTGACTGCTGGTGAGAGGGACTACTGGTGTCATTTGTGAAGCCACTGTGGGGGATGATTCAACTACAACTTCTTTTTTGCATCACTCATCAGAATTGTCCTTGGCCTATCCATTTTTACACAGCAAGCAAACCCCTTTTATCATGCTCTGTGTTCCTACTCTATTTAATCATACTTTAGGATTTACTCAGGTAAAACCATGAATGCATAACCATGGGAAGATTTGGAAAATGCCACAAAAGCTACTCAATTCAACATCTCCTTGCCCCTCAAATGTTTCCCACTGAAAATGCTATGAGCACTGTAACAGCAAACAGTTTCTTATTGTTCTACACTTTACAGATACTGAACACTCGAGGGCAGAGAGGAATTGGGACCACTGAACACAGACATTCGTTTTCTTGTTAAAAATGCCTTCCACACAGAACTACTTCGTGCCTTTTTTCAGTTTCGGGTATGAAACCTGTCAAGTTGTTTCAGCAAAACGTGCAGCACTTGAACATCACTTGCCGCTTCCTCCGCTGATCCTTTTCCTCACCCAGACCACCTAAAGAAAAAAAAATCCAAACAAAACCAATCCTTATCCATCCAGCATAATCCCCTCCTTCTTGGAAAACGCTTTTTCTTTTAGTACATATCATTAAATATGAACTAAAAAACGGCGAGCGCCGTGTTTAAACCACCCCGCGTTCTCCGCGGACCGAGGAAGGGCGCACAGCGGCGGTGGCGCGGGGATGCGCGGGGATGTGAGGGGATGCGCGGGGATGTGAGGGGATGTGCGGGGATGTGAGGGGGAGCACCACACCGCACCCGCGCTCTCTCCGTCTCCGGCAGCCGCCTCCAGGAGCCGGCGGGCGGCCCCACCCCAGCCCGTGTAACAAAGGAGGCCCGAGGGGCGGCAGCCGGAGCTGCGAGCGGACCCGCCCCGCCGCCGCCTCCTCCCCAGCCGGGGGCGCTGCCGCCGGCCCCGCGCCGCCTCCTCTCTCTCTGCACGGCTCCCGCCCTTCCCCGGCGGCGGCTGTCGGCGGCGGCTCGGTGCGGCCGGGCGGGCGGGCTGTCGGGCGGGGTGTCTCCCGGCCGTGCCCGGATGTGCTGCCCTGACTCATAGCCCGCCGCACGCAGGCTCCGCGCCGCGCCCCGCTCCGCGCACACGCCTCCCGCGCCTCCCTCCGCGCCGGCGGAGAGGCGGCGGCTGCAGGAGCAGCAGCAGCGGCAGCAGCAGGAGCTGGAGGAGGCCGCGGCGGCACCATGGGTAAGTCGCCCCGGCCCCGCGCCGTGCAGCCCCTGCCGCCGCCCCTCCGCCCCGGGAGGCCGCCGCCCGCTCGGCTCCGGCGGGCGGGAAGAGGTGGCCGGTGCAACTTTGCCATCGGCCGCCTCCCTAGCGGTGCCAGGGCGGGGGCTCCGGGCTCCGCCGAGCCCCCCCCGGCTCCGCCGGCGCTGCCGCGGCCGCTGCCCGGCCCCTGCGGCGCAAAGTTTCCGCGGCTGCCGCCGCCCGCCGGCTGCGCCCGGCCCGGGAGCTCCCGCACGGCACTGGCGGAGCCGGGGCTGCGGCCGGGGTTAGGGGGAGGAACAACTGCCCGGCTGCCAAGGGGGGCTCGGAGAGAGGAGTTATGTAAGGCACCCCCAGGACGCTTTCCCAGGTAGTGTTTGCATAATGGAGCTAAGTTGGAGTAGCACGTTTAGATTGTTTTGTAATCTCTGCTCATTGTTTGAGGAAGGCAAGGGTCCTCGTATTTCTCCGTCTTTTAGAGCGTTAATCGTGCCTGGAAATGCAGCCATGTTACCTCTCCCTTTTTTGTATGAAGATTATAAATTAAGTAGTTTCACGCTGATTGACACTTGTGTGGAGTGCCCAACAAATGCCACACGAGACCAGGAAGCGTGGTATTTGGGTTTTCTTAACAGAGCTGCTCATGAATTTCTCTAGCCTTCTTCATCCTCTTGCACAAAGCTACAGCTCTCCCTGTATGAAGCGGCCACCATAAAAACAGATTTTCCAGAAATCTGGCTGTATTGTAGATCCTAGGGATGGGTAGGAGGTGCCCACGTTGAGCTGCCAAAGCCCCAGCCAGTATGCCAGACGTGATGATGGGATCAAGGTTGCAGGTCCAGAGGGTGAGGAACTATGGTTCACAAGCAGGCTAAGGCAGCTCCTGAATTCGGCTCGGGTATTTGACATCAGCACTTCCTGTGGCCTTAGGTTTATCAGTAGTTTCTTTGCAGATCACATGCATCTTTCACTTTTAACTAGAAGTTTCCATGGAAGGAAGCTGTTGCTGTGCCCCAGTTTTTCTGGTTGTGAGATGAGGTTAAATAGTTATTTAACTTCTTTAAAGCAGTGGAAAAGCTTCAGAGAATCACACAATCTAGAAGCTGCCAGGGTGAGACATGAGGAATAACTGTCAGATTTCATCAGAGTTAAGTTAAACTCCAATAATATAGTGAAGATCTCTTTCTCATGAGGGTTGAAAGGGCAAAATACTAAAATTTAATTTGCCTGTGCTTCCTGTCTCCATTCAAAAAGTAAGACTATTAATCTTATCATTCTGGTCAAAGTCTAGCTATTTTGGCTTCCAAAAATAGTAACTTCAGGGCATCAGCTAAAACCTGCTCAGAAAAGCTGGTGCAGAATGAGCACATAACTCCTTTTTAGAGGAAACTACACTTCAGTTGCAGGCAAGTTTGTAAACAGCTTGAGAATCTGCTACAAAATCTTGCTGCCAAAGTAAGACTAGTTATAATTATTTTCAAGGAGACTGAAATAACTTGCCTGTAGACTCTGTCAGCACCTGTCCATAATTGCCTAGAGAGATTGCTTGTGAAAATGCTGAGGAAGGGTATTTTTGGGGGGGCTTTTTCTGTTCTTCACATATCAGGGTCTGATTCCAGTGTGTCTAAAGTCAAAGCAAACTGTAAGTGGCCTCTGCAGCAGTTCTTGTGAGTGGCAAAGATTGAAATCAGTTTCACCTTGGCTGACAACTGTAATGACTTTTCCTGTCTTAAGATCTGTGTTTAAGCTTATACAGTCAATGCAGTAGATTCCCTCATTCAGGTTATAGCTTTCTTTTTGGTAACACATAGCATAAAAGCTGAAAATCCTTAGAATTAAACCAAGGATGAACTTGTTCTTCCAATGGCTTTTATATCTTTCCAGAGATCGTGCTCAACAAACAAGTGTTTGTGGCAGAGAATGCTAAGTGATATCTTGCATTTAAATATACGGTCTTTTCAGTATTTATGAAGGTTGGCATAGTACTAACTGGTTTGTATACTAAAGATATAACATGGAAGCCCAAGAAGATATATTCTAAGTCAAATCAAAATATTTCTGTAGTTAAAAATACTTGTTACACGTATGTGAATCTGCCTTATCTCTACTGTATAGAAATTTGTCTTCTGCTGCACTGTTTCCATGTGTGTGTTCCTCTGAAGATATTACCATGGCAGTTGTTTCCTCCTGAGGGGTTGCTCTTTCCTCTCACTAACACTGGTTCTTTCCAAAATTGTAACTTCTGATGTTTGCATTTAAGGTTTGTAGAGCTGTGCCTGAGTTAGAGTGTGAACACTATTCAGCTTCTGGATTTGAGAGATAGGTGGCCTTAAGTAGAGCTGGCAGAGAACTCTGAATACTTTTAGGTGATGTGTGCACCACCACTACTTTATTTCTTTTGTTATTAAAAAAACTTGCAAGGCTTTTACTTTTCAGTTACTAATGTAATGCTTTAGTTTCACCATGAAGGGTCCCTTTCCTCAGTCAATTCTTGTTTTTAACCTCAAAAAACACAACTGGTAAACTCATGCAATCACACTGTATCCAAGAAAATATTTCCATTTTAGAGTGACTGATGGTGGTTATTGTATGCAGGCTGCAATTATTCCTCAGGTGAAAATTAATTAAATAAAATATTAAATAAAAAAATAAATAAACATTAGGAACTTTGTTACAATTTAACCACTCAGCAGTAATCCATTGAGCCCAAAAGATTGAAAAACACCACATGAGGGTTTGTATGCAGAATACAAATACAGGATACAGTTGTTTTCACGGCACTTATCACTTTGTTTGAAGTGTTAGTTACAGTATGTAATACTGAAAGTTCATAAAAATGTTCTTCCATTTTGAGAGTCCTGGTCTTGTTAGCAGGAAATGGAAGGCAGCCTCTGCTCAGACTTGGGTGTTTAGTTGGACAACAAACTGCGTAAGCAGCCTGCTAGGCTCTCTTTACAATACCTAGTGTTAAAGGCTCAGTGACAAAATATGCAAGATTCTCAGTCTGTAATGTAGATGGATTTGTTTTAGTACTGTCCATTTAGTTGTCAGAACAAAGATTTGTATTACTGCTCTCCTCCCAGATATACTCAATTTTCTCTTCCATTTTCCCTGAAGCATTAGCACATGCAACCAGCCTGGTGGTTGTGAAACACCGAATTCAAACTGAACCACAGAGCAGGGTGTAACAAACCATTGCCTGTCTTCACGATGGTGGTTCATGAAATAGAGGAGACAGGAGGATGTAAAGCTTCAGGCATGGCTGTGTCCAGTTTTACTTTTGGGAAGATAGAGTAAACCAACCTGCTTTTGATCAAAAAAATATAATCAGTAGCTTCAGATGAGATAAATGAAAATTATTGGGAAAAAATCTTCCATCTTGAGCTCTTTTGCTAGTTTTCTTACACGAAATGCAAATCTGACAAGAGTTATGTCAATTGCACAAACAGATAATTTGTCATTCTTTTAAAGTTTTTGCTAAAACTATCAGACTTTTAACACCACCAGCATATTAGTTCTAGCCAGCCAGAATACACCAGTTTAAGCCAGTATAAAGGGCTGTTAGCATTTTTGAAAAAATGAGGCTACTTTTGATAAAAGTCTTCTCTTTTATCAAACATAAAGAGAGAAGAAACTGCTTTTAGGCTGCATCTCTTGCTTCAATAATATTTCTTGAAGTGTGCTTTTAAAGCAGGCAGAAAGGTTAGGTTACTTCTGAGTGACCTTCTTTAATGAATAACTGTTCCCATGCTCAGGCCAGTATTTGTGATCTTCTGTTACTATGCGAGTCTGAAACCAACCATTTTTGTCTTTAGCTTTAGGTTAAAGGCTTCATTCACAAGTATATTTCCTGAGAACAGAAGATGAGTTAGTTTCAGAAGCCTGTGAGGAACGTCTGGCTTTTGTAGCATCAAACTGAAAGAGGAAAGGGCAGAAGAACAGCTGAAACCTGAAGGAAACAAAAGCAGTAATAATGGAAATGAGAAAGCTACCAAGACAAGAATAGAAGGGAACAAAAATCCCTTAAGGGAAATGCATGAAGGGAGAGAAATACTAGAACTAAAGATGGATGAATGGAACAACAGAGGACAGAAACAGGAGGAAGAACGAGTTCTACTCTATATCCCTCCCCAACATATAAGGGGAATAGCTAGGATAATGTCAATAAAATCAGATAATTATTACTTTTTTTTTTTTAATATAGTATGAATTGTATGCTCCTGACAGTCATTGAGAAGACTCATTATAGTTTTCCATCTTTCTCAAGTAAAGTTGAATTATTTCTGGAAGTTCTCAATATTTAATTATATATAAATATGTAAAATAAAAAGAAGATTAGCATAAACAAGTATTCAAAAAAAGGGAAAATAATGTCATTGCTGTTTGACAGGAGAGAAGGCTATGGAGATTACTCTGTCAAGGCATCGGTCAAGGAAGTTGATTGCTATCCCTTCTTAACTCTGTCACAGGATGAAGTTCATGTTTTAGGATAAAGTGACATTAGACAGTGACCTAGTTACTTATGTAAGAGAAAACCCACTTTTCACTGCTGACTGGTCCACCTGGGTCTGTTCACTGCTGTGCTGGAGAAAATGAGCATTCCTGCTGTCTTGATAGTGTTGAAGGCATTAAATTTCAATGCTAACTTGTTTCCAGATTAAAATAGATTAGAACTACATCTAAGCTTCTGGAAATTAGGTGTCTTGAAATGTTAATATGTGTTGTGCAGCTAATGGAGAAGTTTTTCTAATGGTGGTTTGAATTTTAATTAGACAAGGAGCTTTTCCTACGAAGGGATTTTATAAGTAGCGGATTTCACTTCAAGGACAGTCTCTCAGGACCTCTTTTTGTTAAATATGGTATAGAAAATTGTTTCTATCTACAGATTTTATTATAATGGCAACCAAATGAAATTTGTTTTGGTAGAGTAAAATGGTAGTTAAAAGCCCTATATTTCTGAATGTTGAAGTTCCTTTTAGTACAAAAGCATAGCTGATGTGTATTAGAATTTGTGTGCTCCAGATATGCCTAATAGAATTTGTAAAACCCTCTGGAACAAGTGGCTGTGGTTCAAGGAGCCTCAAAGCTGTGCACAGAGCCTGACGACGTTTGTTCAGCTGGAGAGCTGCACGGCTCTGGCTTAGGGAGCTTTGAAGTTGTGCAGAAACCCTGGTGATCTCATGTGGTTCTTAAGATATAGTTCAAGTAGATTACAGAGTTGGCAGGTGCCCAGAAGAATTTGTCAAATCTATAAACCAGATAACTGCTGCTCATTTTATCTCCAGGTGGAGGACAGAATTTAGTGCATGATGCTTTGGGACTTGCAAATAATTACAGCATGCCTAAACTGTCCAAGTGTAAATGTGCACAGGCAAGGCATGTGTCTTAGAAATATCTCTGACCTGAAGAACTTTCAGATATAGCTACACAAATTATGATAAGTGTCAGGGAAAAAACGTGTGTATGTCTGAAGTAGTTGAAATTATAATATGGATAAATTGACAGTGTGGATGCATGTATAAAGTTGTGTTAAAATTTGCAGTTTAAAATAAATGGAATGCTTTCATTATTTCTAGGTCAGACAAATGTATTATAAAAATCGCATTTACTCATTTAAAAATCAGGGGAAATAAGTGTTTTTTTTAATTCACACTTTTGCAAAGGAAATTCTTTTAGTGATCCACTTCAACAGTAGCTCCCATTTCCTTCACATCTAACAACTCTTAAAAACTCACTGCCTCCTAGTTGTGTACTACAGAAACATCAGGAGGCATTTGTCAGTTCTGAGCTTTTATCAAAACACTGAACTATTCATTGTTTTAGTGATAACTCAGGGAGGTTCGTGAAAGTTAATCAGTGCTTGAATTCAGCCGTCGGTTCCATCCACTGGTACTTAACAGCCTGACAGACACAATGATTTTGAAGACATACAAAATTTATGTATCATTCGAATTTTTTGTTGACCCTTGCTATCAGTTGACAAGTCTTTTCAGTATCTGATTAAATCCAGTTAATCAAATACTTAAATTCACATGGTGAATAGCAGCTTTTTTTTCAGAGTCCTGTCTGTGCTCTGCAAAAGTATTTGGGAGTAGGACTGGACAGAGAGATGGAGATAAGAAGTCTGGGATTGAAGGAGGAAAGCACCTAAGCATTATAGGATGGAGGATGTGTTGAGGATTGAACAAAACCCTTTAGAAATTTGTCAGGGCTGCTAGTGAGCCTGTGGGGTACAGACCTGTGCTGTCACCTCTGAGGAGGTGACAGCTCAGCATCTCCTGGTAGTCTTGAGTTCTTCTTTCCACTGTCAGTTGCTTGTACATTTATGGCCATCACGATGTACTAGCATGGAGCATCAAGGCACAAAACCTGCAGTTGAAAACCCTGTCCTTTCTGCCTTCTTTACCTTTCAATAATTGCCTTTACCTCTAGAACACATCAGTCCAGAAAGAACACTGTGTACAGCAGAGTACTCAACTTTCTCTCATCCTGTCTTCTGTACATTGGAGGTCTAAACTCGGAGGAGAGCTCTTACACTCGGCACGTGACAAAATCTGTTCCCTTTTGCCCTTGATTATACCCAGGCTAGGAACTAAAATTGTACCATATGGATTAATTCTATGAATGGAAACTGAAAATGCTGCTAGCCTAGGTCTTTTACATAAATATCAGAATCAGGCAACATGAACATCTGCAAGCCTTTGTAATCTCTAGGGTGAGTGAAGTGTTTGGCTGGGGAGCTCTGCCTGTTGCTGAGGGTGCCTTGCTCTCCAGCAGTTGGGAACTCCTCTTGGGAGCAAATTTAGAAATGCTTCCTGTCTTTGATGTTGGATATCAAGTCATTGGATGTGACAGTCCAATGACTTTAATTAGACTATTTTAACTTTCCTAGCCTTAAATGCAACATTACAAGTACATGCCACTATTTACAGAACTGGTAGCATCCCTTCTCCTTGCTTTAGCCTTACTAAGTTTGTTCCCATATTCCTTTCCTGTGGAGAAATCCCATCATGTTCACTGTCAACAGCACCCAGTACCCTGCAGGCAGAGCTTGAGTTCCACACTGCCAAATAGCTGCTTTTGCTACATGAAGGCCTTGGAATGATTCCTTAAATCAAAATGCTGTTTTATCTTGACAGCAGGAACAAAGCATGGGAAGAGAAAAGGGTTTTAAAACCAAATTGTACACATCTTTCTTATCTAAATCTTCCCTGTCCACAGGATGTTTAACTTACCCCTCCTGGGACTTTGGAGGAGGACTGACTGAAGTCAGTCTTCTGAGTCTGCTGTATTGATGATAGCATCTTCTGTATCTGACCGCTTCCTTCAGCAGTCATTCAGTGTGTTCTGTGGACATCACTGGTCATGGTAGAACTTTGTTGTTTAAATACCCAAGACACCCTGTGTGAACTCCAGTGAGCAAGTTAAGAGAAAATGCAGTGAGTGAATGTGACCATCGAGAGGAGTGGCAGCAGCAGTGTAGCAGTTATGTGGCATTTTCATACTTAACTGTTCTCTCTTTTCTTCCTTCTCCCTCAAGTGGCTGGGAGCCACAATTTTCCCTTCTTCCTCTTCCTGGCTTGTGTTGAACTGATTTAGTATCAGGGTGTTGTTCTGTGGGAGGAAAAAAAGGACAACCAGAACAGAAAACCAGTCTGTGAACACATTTGTTGTAAAAATGTCTGGTACAATCAAATTAAATTAGAAATCCACTAATATACTTTATACAAATACAAATTTGCTCTCATCCTGCAAAGCTTGTCAGGCTTTCTTACCCATTTCTCTGTGAAGCTCAGGGAAAATATATAGTCATGCTGGCTTCTGCCATATGGAATTACAGAAAAAGCAGGGAAGCATTGGTGACTGAGAGAAAGAGGAAGAACATGTACATAAGGAGTTGCTGGCAGGAATCGAGTAGGTTTTGGGGGGCAAGAGGGTTTGGCTCTTCGTTTTTGTAAGCTTTTGCAATGAAAATCCCATCACTCATTTACAGCAAGACAGTGCCTCAGTTGAATCAAAGATAGTAATCAGTACATTTGTGTGCAGTAGTGCCCAAAATACAGTGTACACTTTCCAGGCAAAGCCCACATATCTCTGTCTGGTGATACAATGTATTTATTCAGTTCTTTTCTAGTTTGCCTAATACTCCTTTTTTACATTTTTGTACACTCTTTTCACAGCTTCCCTATTCCTTCAGACTTCTGGGCAATTTTATTGCCCAGTTTTCTACATCTTCTCCCAGCTACCTATTCTTTTCCATCTTCTCTCCCATCTCACATCAGGTTCTTTCTTTATTAGACAAATGCATGACAGCTTCTTTTACCATATATACCCTTTTCACCATCTTTGTTAGGGAAAGAATTGAAAAACGGGTGCTCAGTTTTGTAATTTCAAGAGCTTTGAAGTGTTTTGGGGGTTTTTTTTATGTACTTGGTTTAAATATCAAGTAATTTACAACCAGCTTAAAATCATGCCTAACTTACAATAGGTGACAATATATGAAAGAATGTATTTGTAGGAAAGGAATTGTACAGAATTGAGCCCTATTTGTGTAAATGCTATTTCTCCAGCATTCCTGCACCCCCACAAAGCCCACACAGAATACCACTGAAGTCATTGGGCTCCTGCTTTTTTGACTTGGCTGTGCTACAGCTTAAACTGTCCTGTTTTGGTGAAAGCATGTAAAATGGCATGGATCACTCCACCCTTTCATGGTATAGTAATATTGGCTCCCCAGTTTGTGCAGGTAGGGGAGGAAGGCAGACATTGGGCTGATTTTGACCATCAGAAACACTTTTAACATGTCTTCTATTCCTAGATATGGTGCTATACTAATACATAGCCTCTGAAGGAACTTGCTAAATGAAGAAAGAGCTCTATTTGATGATAGAGAAAACAATTTGGTAAACTTGATTTTTCTTTCAAATTGATGGAAGTATGTAGTTTATATAATTTGTTATATCAAAGAAGAAACCAATTTAACATGGAGATCATCAAGTTAGAACATCCTCTTGTAAAAGGAACAGTAAGCACAGTGCCACAGGCTATTAATTTACATACAGTGACCTTTGTTCTATCTTGTAGCAGCATAGAGAAAAAGGAATTACTGCATTTTCAGAATGAAATTCACTTTGTAGCCATTAGGTGATAGCTTTTGACACTTTCTGATATTCCCAGAAAATGTTGGGAATTTCTCTATGAAAGACTTTTATATGTTATGCTTCTAATCGCCCATGCATTAGTTTGGACACTTACTTCTCTGAAGGCAAGAATGGTGGAAACAGACAAAAAGCAATTCAGTATAGATTTCTTTGGAATGCAACTTCATCCCAGATACGATCTGAAATGTTTGCTTATCTTTATGAAGGTCACAACTTCTCCCTTTACAAGGTATCACAGTTCTTTTTTTCTGCTGTTGAGAATAAGGTAGAATTTGAGACTTCTCACATAGTCTATAGAAGAAACTGGTAGAGTTCTCTTGTAAACATAAAATTTGAGTTCAGTGCATGCACCCAGCTCAAAACAGATGGCTGGAGAGAGAAATGCCCTAGATAATGCAGCACTTCAGTTAAGCAAGGGATGGCCTGGTTTACATTTTCTTTTTTTTTTCTTTAAATTGATACTAAATAGGCTTTCTGATAAAAAGCAGCAGTTGTGGACTACTGGATTGTTTTTAGCCTACTTTTAGCTCCTCCACTTCTGAACAGTTTTCTGTACTTCAGTGATCACAACAGTGAGGTATCTCTTGGAAGTGAGCATACCTAGCAACTGCTTTATTTCTGAAATCAGAAGTCATTATCAACAAAACAGCATCTTTGGCTGTGCATAAAGAATTTGCTGGATTTTGGAAAGCTGGTCAATAGGCATATTTTAAAAATTACTTAGTTTTGGCAGGTTTCTTGAAACACAAGGCTTTTTCTGCTTGACCCTTTATATTTTTTTTAAAGTATGTAAATGAGCCTATTATTTTTTTCCCATCACCAGAACTTTATTTTTTACAATCCAAAATATGTTGAGGAGCCTGTTTCCAGATTAAGATTAGACTTTTTTGGGGCAGAGATGTAAATTAGATCAAGGAGAAGATATCAAACTTGAAAACTCATAAATTCTTGCAAGCCCCTGATTTTTTTTAATTTCTTTTAGCTCCCTGACTTCTTGCAAGAGCAGCTTTATAACAAAAAGGCCTCTTCTGAGTTTGGTCACAATTTGGAATGAAAATACTTATGTTTTAACAACATTTGTTTTAGCACTCACTTGTCAGCCTCTCAAAGAACAACCAGAATGAGACTTTGAAGTCCACTGTGGTGTTGTGTTTATGTAACAGATTCTGAACCACTTGGGCTTTGCCCATGTAGCATGTGTTGGACTTGGGTTACATTCTAATTTTCCAAGGCTCTGTTCAAGTCCAGAAGCCCAGTTCTGCTTGTTTAGGTGAGCATACTGTTCTGCTCTGTATCTGAGGAACTAACTTGTTCCCAGAATTCAGCATATCATCTGAATATTTTCAATCTAGATGTTTCTGCTGCTTCATCTAATGGAATCTAAGGATAATGTAAAACCATCAGACAAAAAAGTGTGGTTGCTTTGACATGAAAGATCTGCGTGCTCAACACAGCTTATAAAGAGGCACTGAGGCATTAATTTAATGAAAGTAAAACTTATATTCAGTGCTGAGACACGACTTCTTTAAATTGAATACAGAAAACTATCAAATGACAGGTTTACGTGTGTGCTGTAGGCTTAAGTGACGCTCACTGTATTGCAATGCCTTAAATGACCTGCTTGCAGAGCATTTAGAAAAGGTAATCTGTTGAAACCAGCTTTGCTGCTGAAACCTCAGTGAAGTCAGATTGTAGCCTCAGTTCCCCATTGCCCTGTATTGTGCATAAAGAGGCTGCAGATTTGATTTAAGATGGTATTTGGGCCCAAATTGTAGCTTTTATATTCTGTCTGAGCATATATGACCAATAAGATAATGGGTAATTAAGTGATGCATAATAAAATGATGCTCTTAGTGCCTTCAGATTTGAGATGGCTTGTCTAAGTTTTATGTTTAAATACTCCTCATGGTTTCATAGAATGAATGGCTTTATAATCTACAGGGGTAGACAGAGGGTTTTTTTGCAGTGACTCACATCTGTGGAAGCCAGAAAAAGTTGCAGATGTTTAGTACGCTGGAGAATTTGTGGCATGGGGAAATTAGTTATATTCTCAAATGACAAGTCAGTTCAGTGTATCATGCTTTCAGATGAAGATGAGACAGAATTCTCATGTCTTAGAGAGAAAATGTAGACATACCAGCAAAGGATGACAAACGGTTGCTGAAAAGATAAGAGAAATCAGCTCTGTCTTAAAAAAAAAATGTCCTCTGAAGAGGTAGCTATAAACATTAATTCATCTGAATAATCTTCTAATTGTAAGAGTGAAGATATTGTTTAATTGTGTAAAAAGTGAAGCAGGTAAGTAAAACCAAACTTAAATTTAAATTTGTTTCTTTAAAAAAGGGGAAACAGCAAGACCAAGACATTGGATTGTAAAAAGTTGTCCTCCTTTCTACTCCTGTTCTCTTGCAGGATTTAGTTAACCTATTGCAAAAGGTTGTGATTGTCCCAGATGGGGAAACAGAAATTAAGTGAAAACTAGATTTTTACCTTGAACTCTGAAATGTGAAAGTAAACAAGTGACATAACAAATGAAAGGCAGGCCATGAAAAAGAAATATTAGTTTGATACATGTGAAAACATTTGTTACGAAAATGTGATTTTTTAGTGTGACATTGCATAAGTAACAGAGAGTTCAATAGAGATTGTGCAAAATGTGTCACAATGACAGCTAGAGGTTAACTCGGCATTTTCAAAGGCCTGTGTTCAGACCAAAACTCGTTATTCACTTCAAAATACAAAGTTTCTAGATGCTATTTCATTATATATGCATCACCTCCTAACAATTAATAAGCTGTGAGGTTCCTAACTGCTTGCTTTAATAGGAATGTGGAGAGTTAATACACTTTTGCAGCTCTACTAGTAAACTGTTCAATAGCCTCTGTTGTACTTATGTTCCATTTGTGTCATGTATACTGTCATCTCACAAATTCTGAGGGTTTCTTTTTTTAAACCTAAATTCACATTTTTAATGAATTCTTTTTCTTTTCAAAGATAAAAATAATTAATAATCTCTCCTCAATATTAAAATATTGTAACAAATGAAGTTTCATTCAAACTCCTTTTATTTTACCTTTACAACTGAAGACTGCAGTGAAAGGGAGTCCGTCTTTCCTGTTCTTCAAAACTGTGCTTAGACCATTCTGAGGCAATATGAAAGACTTGCCAAGTCAAGCTAATTTTACATCATAGTCACCAAGTTGCTTTTTCCTAGTAGTAAGACTTACCTTGCATGGTATTTCACAATCACAGTCTATCTTCACATATATGGGAGTTCCAGCAGTACCAAAACTGCATACACTGTTGAGTAAATATAATAAATGAATCATAATAAAAATGTTACACTAAAAATTAACATACTGTTAGCAAGTGAAATGAAATAATTTTAGATGTAAAAGGAGTACTTTTTACTTGTGTTTGAGACCTTTTCTTCATGAGCCCCAACCTGCTACCTGTTTTGTAGATCAAAACCTGTTTGGAAAGAAAAGAAAAAGTTCTATTAAATGGAAGTTAGATAGCAGGAATAGTCAGATGAGGAATTTTCTAATCTGTGCTCTGCTAATTTTTAGAGGGACCAAGCAGTTACATTTGTGACACAGCAAGACTTGGGTCTGCCTGTGTGTCCTGCTTGAAGACACTGTTGTAGAAACAGTGAAGGTATTTTGAGATGAAATTTGAAACAGGTTCATGGTATCATAGAAGAAATACAGAACCATAATTTGGAAGGATTTTGAGGTGGTTGAACCAGGTCAGCTATGACTTTGTGCAGCTACTGCTTGAAGGCTCTGTAGTTTCTGTAACATCCCTGCAGGCAGTTCCAGGCTTTCCCCTTAGCGTCCTCTTTGCCAGACTAAAGAGGCTCCCAAGCTCTTACACATCATGAGTTGTGGGAATATGACCATTTTGATAGTTCTGCCCTGTTTTTCAGTGTCCTTCATCTGGGACATAAGGAACCAGACACAGAATTGTGGGAGACACAAATCCTTGCAAGCATCAAGCAGAGCCTCAATGTGCTGGTCACACTGCTAATGCAGCCAATTTACAGTTTGCTTTGTTTACTTTGGGAACATGCTGCTGCCTCATGTTTTATTTGGCATCCCCTGTAACCTCTGGGTCTTTACAGCAGTGTGTTCCCAACCTGCACTGGTGCTTGGGGTTATTCTGCCATAGCTGCAGAACTTGACACTTACCCCTGTTGAACTTGAGGAGGTTTCTGTTGATCCAGTCCCCAGGTTGCTGGAGAGTGCCTCTGAACTCCCCTTTGGTATGTCAGCTGTTCCTCCAAATTCAGTGGTGTTTGCAAAGATTACAAATGTGTATCTGCCTTTAGGCTATAATAGTGTCAAGCACAAACTGCATACTCAAATCTGCTGTTCAGCCAGTCTGAATAGGGCTGGCAGATTTATGTTGGACTTCTTGATAATAGTAAAGCAATGATGAACCCTCCATGACTGTGACTCCCGGAAAATTAAAGTTTAATTATTTATTATCTACAAAATACAAAAACTATTTATTTATTAAGGATAGTTAAACTCTGTATACTTGAAAAATTGCCTAGGAGTGTTGGCTGATTACTACAAGTAACTGTGCCTTGTACTGACCACAGTTACAAGTAAACACAAGTTACTGCAAGTTAATGCAGGTGGATAGAGGATGGCAAACCTTTGTCTGTACACACCCAACAGACTTAATTCTGCAGAATCACACTGGGGATGAAAGACAGATTATCAGGTGTAGCCTAAATTGGATTTCAGCTTTTTCTGTGCTACGTTACTTATTTAGCTGATGAGAAATGCATTCAGATTGACTTGCAGTAGCATTTAATGGGAAACCAAAGGGTCCAGATCTCCCAGTCATTCTATGAAAGCCCTAGTGAGCTCTCACCCTGTCTACATGTTGTTGATGTAATCTTTTTGGATTTTAGTACAGCTTTCAGTGCTCTTCCTATGATGTGACCATATTCCTTTGCAGCAGAGCAGGGGAGAGTGCATACCTTGAGCCTTCTCTGATGTGAAATATGATGAACCAGAGCAGTACTAACAAGCTCTCCCAAGTCCCACGTTTTAGTCATACCTGCAGTTTGTCTGTCATCGGCCATATCTGTATTAATTAGAGAGGTAAAAGACCCAAATTAGGTTCATTTATCCCAACAAGTTGTGGTTTTACTTGTGTAATAGTACTAATATATTTTTTCAGCTTCAGTAATAAATTTTTGGCAACTTGGAGGAGAAGGAAGTTTTTCCAAGATAGATTAATCTATCCTTGTAAAGTTACTTGGTAGCATCTTCCAGTTTTTATCTTTCTAGAGCACCTATGGTGTTGATCTGTAGGACAATCAAAAGTTCTGCTCAACCAGATCAGAAGATAGTTCCTTTTGACAGAGCCATTTAATACTTCTCTAGTGGGACATAACTGGACTGTTTTGCAGGAGATTATCACAGAAGACAAACTTCAGGATGAAAGGATGGTGGTGAGCCGATGTGGTCCTGGGATATTTTAGATTTTTCAGCACTAGTAGTTTTCAGTTCCCTCTCTCTGAGCTTTCTGTACCCATTTCTGTGGAGGACTCTGGCTCTGGTTACACATGGAAGTGCTGACGCAGAGTTGAAGAGTGCTTAGTCTGAGAAGGTCTGATACCTAGATGAGATACAGAAGGAGCTAAGTGTGTCCTTGTGCTGGATTTATAGCAGATTTGAAATTATCAACAGTAACCAAACTAATATTCATTGTGCCCAGCTGTTTGGTTCAAAGGGACCTGAGGAAGGAGAAATATACTTTTTGTATCTTGTTCTTATAGCTGAATTACCATTTTTCCTGATAAATACTGCTTTAAGGATCAATTGCTTACTGTATTAGTTAATAACATTCAATAACATTCTATATGATGCTTTTATGTGTTAATAAAATGGAGAGGAAGAATATTTCACCTGATAATGTACTTTCAAATTTTTATTCTTATATGCAGCTTCTGGGAGTAAATAGGATATGTCCAGCAACAGAGCTGCTTTGCTCTGTGCCTGCTGATACAGAAACATCCTTTTCTTTTATTAATTTCATTAAAATATCAGCATATCTACAGTAGTTAAAATTGACATACCTTTTGGCTTGTGCATGATCCACACATGAAGTCCATGAAATGTCTCTAAACTTTACCCCATAATGTGTGACAACTTCTGAGCTATTGTTTTCTTTATTTCCCCTTTCTTCCACTTTCAAAGGAATTGCATGAGTGAACAAAAAGTTTTAGAAGAAAGAAAACAATCACAAAACTTACTAGGAGAGAGATTGTTTCCTCAACTGTGGTCCTTTTGTGGCTGGCATCTGTGGGAGTTGTATCTGCTGAACAAGAGTAATTTCCTTGGTAAAAACACTATAAATAAAAAGAAGATATAGAAAGGACTGTGCTGTTCCTTAATGTTGGTGCAAGATGCAAGTGGAGGATGGCCTAGGGCACTGTTGAAGTTGTATTGACAGACCATTGCAAAGATATTTAGTGCCTCTTGATTATTTACCAGTCCATAAATAAGTGCACTCAGTTATGCCAAAGGCTGCAACATCCTTATTTACATGCAGGGGCTGGTCAGGAATTGCCTCAAAAGCAATGCTGGGTTTTGAATTCTGTTCTTTGAAGTATCACTGCTTCTTTCGTTCCTGTTGGAAAAAGGACTGGCAGCTGATCAGTCCTCCTAAGAGTCTGTATAAAATAAATTCCATGAATATCCTGGAATATTGCAGGATTCTTTATAGATGCCTGGTTAGGGGCAGACTGCATTTTGCATATGCTCTGAATTTTAGGTGCTGGTTTCCAATGTGGCATTCAGAAACCTGAGCCAAGAGTTCTGGCTGTGTAAATAAAAAGTGCTCGGAGAGTCCAGAATAGGATGAACTACCAAGCTCAGCAGGAAATCACCCTTAATTAATATGCATGCCATTTTCTGATCAGCATGATTTCTGCCTTAAGCCCAGGGCTTGAAATTTTTTCTCAGAGCTGGATGCCTGCATGTTTTCTAAGAAACTTTGAAACCTTTTTCTTTTCAAATGCAAATGTAGGAGGAGGCATAAGTGGGTTTCCAACTTTGCCTTCCTTGGGGCAGGCACACGTTTATGCAGGAGGGCGCTGCAGAAGTCCAAGCTTTTCCTCTGCCTGAAATTGAAGCTGTACCCTCAAACTGACCAGGATGTAACACCCAATAGTGATATGTGCTCATAGTGTGTTAGATAAGGCGTATTTTCTAAAGCTGAAGTTTCAACACTTTTTTCCTGTGACTACTCATTTGTTTTATGCAATGACTGTTTCATTTAGATTTATAGAATTGGTTGCGTTGGAAGGGACATCAAAGGTTATCTAGTTCCAAGCCCTCTGCCATGGGCAGGGACACTTTTCACTAGAATAGGTTGCTCAAGCCCCATCCAATATAAAATATGTCTCAAAAGTAGAAGTAAGAGGTGTTTCAGTCCTCACATGAAAAATACAAAAATCTGACTTGAGTATGTTTTGGAGAAATTTTATTGAAATCCTTTCAGGTAGAGGATAGCATTTGGTTCATTTTTATGTTCACACTAATGTGCAAAAGGCATTTTCACATTTTTGCCATGTGCTTTGTATTGGATTCTTTGATATAGGGCACATTGGAAGCAGGGTCTAGAAGAGCCATACCCTCAGAGATACCTATAGTAATATATGAATTTGGTTAATAAGCTGCCTGAGAGAGCTAAGAGAGTTCTGCATTTGGGCTTAAACTAAATGCTTGTGGAACTTGAAAGAAGGTAACATTTCTCCAGAATCTAGTGTCTGGTAAAAGAATCCTTGGGAGGCAGGCTTCCTACAGTCTTCTCTGCATATAAACTTGATTTTTTTCCTCCCCTGTGATTTAAGGATCAGTCAAGATCTTCATGGTCATCAGAAGGATAAACGTCTCTGAGAGTACAGTGGGCATTTTGAACTGGGGACACAGCATGCGTGACCGTATCGAGTTGACACAGATCCTTGCATCCCTTGTGAAATGTATCCCAAGGACTGTTTGTACTTCCCATCTGCCCTTCATCCTTGAGACCTGCAGACTGTGTGCAGAACCTGACCCCTTTCAGTTTCTGTCAATATTACTCTTTACCTAGTCTGAGGGATGGTTATTAAGCAGTGAAAGCAAAGCACTCCTCCACTTTGCACACAGTCAGATCCTGCTTGTGGGGGTAGCAAATTACTTGCAGTTTAATCTAGTGAGTGGCATTTTGCAGAATTTTTTTTGTCTTTAAAATATATATTTCTTTTTGAAAAGAAAAGAAGTCTTGCTTGCCTTTTTTATTGAGCTTCATGTAAATATATATCTCTTGCGAGAATTCACTTGTTGTTTGGGATGTTGCCCAAGCACACTTGATTGAATGGGAGATTAATAGTTTACTTAAGAGTCCTGAGATTTAAGACAGAAAGAAGCCCTTTCTTTAGGAGATTTTTTCCCCCTGATTTGTACTGTCATATTTTTTTTCTCCAAAACCATATTTTCAGTGCATACCTATTGCAGAGGTCATTCATTCAAATGTTCATCACAGTTTTTTGAAGTAATACTTGAGGACTGTAACATTCAGATTGTGATTTACCCAGCTGTGCCCATATACTGTAATGTGCTGCCTCAGAACATCAGGATCATGTTTACTGCATTGTCCCTCTTGTATGAATTTTACTAAATAAAGCTCTTAAAGGCTGTGCAGAGGCTAATGATCACTTGTAACTACAGCAGTGCAGAATTCTTATTGGGGTTTTGGAAATCTTTATTTAAAATAGGGTTATATTGAGCAGTTTGTGCACCACTTTAGTTTTGCCATCTGATTCTGCAGTTTTATGTCAGTCTTATGTGAAGACACATGTTGAATCCTTTTCCTTTCGAGAGGGTCTGAACTGACCCTATCACTGCAGTGTTTTTATCAGTGCTCTGCATCCTGTGTATTCCTAGGTGGAAACAAATAACTGCACTAATAGGCAACTATTTATCACTAGAGGGATTAACCACAGATGTCTGCTAATCTTAGTAATACCAGGTTTAAAGCCATACATGATATCTATAAAAGCAAACTAAAAACTCTAGGGTACATTTTGGCCCTAAAAGCTTATAGCCGAATGATGCTGACAGTGTAGCCTATAATTTGTGATATGTGGGCACCACAATCTGCCTACAAAGTACATATTGTTGGTTTCAGACCATTTTAGTAATTTTTGCTGAACTGCTAAATTGAAGGATTGGTGGCATTTCACCAGCCAAGAAGCAAGGATTTCCAAAATTGACTTAATTTCCTCTGTGTCCTTCGCTAACATTAGAGAATACTAAAAGCCTTTTTCTCCAAGGCGTGAGAAGACTGTCACATGTCTATTGGCCCCTCTGTGGTCAAAGGGAATTTTTAAATTACAAGGCTTAACAGTACTGTGTTTAGGTGGCAAGGTGCATTTTTATTTGATAGTCTTTCCTGCTCAGATTTTCTCCTTGGGACAAAAATATGAAAGTAACATTAGGTAGAATAATACATGTAAGCAAGTACTTAAAACCATAAGAGTGTTCAATTGTAAGACATTTGTAGATGAAGGGTTTAGAGGCAACTAACCCTTTGCAACTAATCTGTTTCTTAGAAACTTTAACTGAAAACCTAATAATAACACAAATGGCAGGTCACTTCCATTAGGAACTTACTTGTACACGCTCATCAAATTCAAACAGTATATTTTCAGAGTTAAAAACTTTCATGCATGGTTTATAATTATCATGAAGCTTGTAATTAAAAGTAGGGACCTCTTGGGTAGTTTTGGGGAAAAATAAATAAAACCAAATTAAATGCAAATTTTTAAGTCCTCTGAGAACAGCATGAATCACCATTAAATCTTTGTATCTAAGCAATATGTACCCTTTGGAACATCATTGTTAAATCCCCCAGTCTGACAAGATGCAGAGGCTGCAATTCAGCCTTCTGCTGGGATAGAGAACTGGGGGAAAACTGTATGTTTCCATAAAAAGATAGCTGCAGGGATGAGTGTAGTAGATCAGCTGGTTTAGGATATGTATCTTGTCAAGAAGGAAAATGGAACTTGCATGAGTGTTGTTGCATAACAGAATGCCTTATGCCTTTTTAATTAGGAGCTGCTAATCTAATTTAATTGCTACCTTTCTTAATTTGTTTTATATTTGTTTTTCTACATTAAAAGTAAAAGAATACAAAATTACCTTTATAATTATATCAGGGTAAATACTACTTTCCTTGTTGAGATTTCACTGGACTGTTGTGTGAGCCCCCAGGCTTTTCAATATCTGGTATCTGTTCCGTGTCAGACATCAGAGCAGAGGGCTGTTTCAGCACCAAGACACTGTGGTAGCAGATGCCACAGAGAAACTCAAGTTGATAGCTGGACCAGGAGAAAGCAGGTTGCTAGAGTGTTCTGATCAACCTTGAATTTAAAATGAGTTGCTTGAAGACCCAACAAACAAGACCCTTTCTTTGCCTGGAAAAGGACTAGGAAATTCCAGTTATTAACTTACAAAAATATTAGATCTCACACCAGGAGTACAAAAGCAGATTCCATAAATTTTGTTTCAATTACATCTTCATTTAAGGTGCCGAGTTACCTTTAAAAATGTAGCACTAAACAAAACAAAAATATAGCACACAGACTTATGTGTATGGAAACATCATTATGTTCTGTTATTGGATCTATAATAGTCTTTCCTTAAATCTTCACAGCTTTTCCTAGATTAGTCTCTATTTTCCACTGCTCAGATCCATTTTATTTTCTGTAGTAGATTGCTCTTTGGGTTCTAATCATATGTTATAGCTTTGAAGATTGGAGTAGATGGTTTTAAGTAAGTCCAAAGTAAAGAACTGAAAGAGAATGCCAAAGACAAGATCTTTCTACTCAGATCCTTTCCAAAACTTCATTTGATTGAATTGCCCACAATTTAGTTAAAACAACAGTAAAAATACTGTGTTTTTACAGGTTTATTCCCTTTATTATCTCACTGTATGTCAGGACCTTAGAGTTTATGCAGATGTATAAGACTACTCAGTTACCCATCAATAAACAGTGACAGAATCAACCCTTACCTGTATATAGTGAGTGCCTATCCTACAGAGATTTAAGATACAAATCGATTCCCTTAACTTAAAGAATCTAGACTTGATTCAGTTAAAAGATGTTGAGGGATATGAATGAGGAGAAAACAACTAGTTGTAACTGAAATAGCATTCTTGTCTGACTGGATTTCTTGCATCCCAGACAGTTGATCCTCAGGCTGAGAGTCTGGTGGGCCATTCAGTGTAGCTTCACCTGTCCCTTTTGGCTCAGTGTTACGCAAAAGTGGATGACCAACATCACCCCTGCAAGACTTGCAACATTTTGAAACCTCCCTGATAATCTGGCTATGGCAATGATTGTGGAAGGCAATAGAGGAGGCCAAGCAAACTCACTGTTACGTGTTAATGGTTTGCACAGCCTCATCACATGGACTAATAGCTTCACACAGAAAATGAAGTCATTGATGGCATCACCTAATACAGCCTCCTGTGCCCAAGCTGGGTAACTTTGAAGCTGGATCAGGTCACTCAGAAGATTTTTTTATTTTTTTTTTTTGATGGGGAGTGGGTCTGGTTTTTTTTTTTTTGCAATTTTGATTTTCCAATACAAATTTGAATATGAATTACAGTGTGAAATTTATTTTTCTGTATTAAATACACATATTTTATCACAATGTCAAGAGAATAAATCTAGAACTGATTTTGGCACTAAGAGATATACGGATAATATACACCAAGAATAGTCTCCATCTGCTGCTGAAGTCTCTCTCATTGCCAAGACTGGTTCTTGGGATTCCTTTCCCTTGGAAGATTTTTGTCAGTGAACATTTCTTTAACTTGCTGTCTACTGAGACTTCAGCTCCCTGTCCCCTACTCCCATTCTGTTGGCTCTGAGCAGGTTGAGCAGATTCTTACTATGTTTGCAGTTTTAGAAAAACCAGTTTTCACTTTTGCTTTCTATTTGCCTAATAAGGAACTTGAAGTAGCAGTAGACTGAACAATCTTAAATGTTAGGAAAAAATGTATAACCCAAGCAACACTCCAAAGCAGAACCTCAGCAGTTTACTTTCAAGGTTAGTTTCATGATTGCATACAAGTAAACTTGTTAGAACCTAGCCATCTGTATGCTATTAGGTGCATATTTGACAAAAAAAAAGGTAAATAAAAAAGCTGTCAAATGACTCTTGAACATTCAAACAGCTTAAAAGCTCTTTGTGTGGTAATGTTGGCACAGCTCCTAAGTGACCAGATGGAATTTTATTAACAGCCAACAGGACAAGGGCTGAGATTTTGTATCTTAACTTACTATTTTTGAAACGCTTGTAGAGGATGTGTCAGAAAGCTTGATGTACTTTCATACTACGCAAAATTACACATATACCTTCCCTTAATGCAAAGATGAAGACTGCTTTGGAGGTTGTCATTTCTGTGGGGTAGATAAGAAGAGAGTTATGAGATGTGTGGTAATTTAGGTATCACTACCTTCTACTGTTTTTCAACGTGGTGTTTTTATATACACAATTTGTGATGATATTAAAAGAAGAACTTAGAAACAGGCTTTCTAACACAGACTTAAATAATGTATTTGATAAAAAGAACAAAAAATACTTAAGAGACTTGATTTCTGATGTCAGTAACCACTGATAGCAGTGATGTCAGATTTCCATGTAAGGATTGTAGTAAACATATTAAGACCATGCAAATGTATGTGACTCCTCCTTTTCTGGCATCACCATGGGTTTGTTTAATGTCAGTAAGAAATACCTGAAAACTGAGAAATCTCCATTGTCTCTGGTAATCACAGGATAACGATTAATCCTGCAGGGAGCAGCTGAGGAACCTGAGGCTGTTCAGTCTGGAGAAAAGGATGGTTAAGAGAAGACCATATCACTCTACAGCTCCCTGATAGGAGGTTGTAGCAAGGGGGACATTGGCCTCTTCTCCCAGGTGACTGGGCCAAGAGGAAATTACCTCAGTGCTGGGGAAGCTCAGCTTGGATATTAGGAAAAAAATTCTTCATTGAAAACCAGAAAAGACTCTCCAAAGAAGTGATAAAGTCACCATTCCCAGAAGTGTTCAAAACATGAGTGGATATGGCATTTTCAATATGTTTTAGTGGACATGGTGGTGTTCAGTCAAAGGGTAGAGTCAGTGATCTTGGAGGTCTTCTCCAGCACTAAAGAGCCCATAATTCTATGGCCTTCAAACCAGACAGCTTTAAAAAAAAAATGAAACTAAATCTGTAACACTCTGTGGACTCATGGTTCATCCTATTCCTGTCAGGTGCTTCCTTTCCATATTTAAGGTTTCCAGGGAATTCATGATAGTAGAAAACAGCTGTGTAGTCAGAGATTAGTACTTCATAACATCTGACAGAAGAACACTGATGTGACATACAATTAGAGCTGGCAGTACCAATTTTGAGCCTGGGTATCTTACCCAGACAAAATTCTCACTTTTGCTGGTGAAAGATGTGCCTGAGGGCTTTATATAGAATCAAATCCTTGTTGTTCAGTAACTCAAATGAATATAAGTATAGTTATGACACCATGTACTTGTACAGTTGATATATACTTAATTGCAGAGGGTAGGACAAAGACCAGAACTGGAGTTTGTTGAAGTCAAAGAATTTTTCTTAGTTTTGGAACTTTGTATCCTCAGATTTGCGTTACCCGGTTTCTGTTTGTTTTTTGCTTTATTTTTAGGTTCAGTAAGGAAAAAAAAAGAGTAATTTTAACTTGTTTGTCAAAAAAGCTAACAGTAGAGTAAGCTGGTTAAATTAATTAGGAATGTTTACTTCAAGTCTAAATTGTTGTCCCACATAACAGCCTACAAAAGCCCTCTCAGACTAACTTGTAGCATTACCTATGTGTTATTTTTTTGGTTAATAAGCCATATTTTGTATAGAACTTGGGAAAAAGTACAGAGGATTGGCAGTCTCGTTAAATTATGCCACAAAAGAAATTGGTGTTTTAATATAGTAAGGGAAATGATTTAATAAAAAATTAAAAAGCTCTTTAGGAAAGTGTTTTCCTCTTATTTGTTTATGTAATGTCTAGGTTGGCATTTGTAGTCAGCTAACTTGAGGCACATTAGGATGGATTAGGATGAAGACTTTTAGAGCAGGTACAGTCAGAAAAGGTTAGACACGGTGGTGTAGGCAAAGATCATCTCAAAGAAAAGATAAAGCTGAAAAAGCTTGATACATTTAGTTTTAAATGTGCTGTCTCTAGACTGTACTGTTCCAGTAGTTTAATTTTCTTCTGTTTGTTTTCTAGCACCTGTTCTCTGTGCTTGCTGTCGTGACTTGACAAAGTGACTCTTGCTTGCTAGATTAAAAGTGCTCCAGGCAGAAATCATCTGGAGGAGCAGAAAAGGAAAAGAAGGAAGACAAAAGAACATAATAAGCTACATAAAATAAATTGAAAAAGAGCCAGTAGAGAGATGCAAGCCCTGCTAGCTACATGTGTGTGTGTATGTACATAGACACATGCAGACATGTATCTCGTCTCTTCTGTACTGCTCCATATGGTTATATGTAATTCAGTACTGTAGGGAATGATAGATTGGGTTAGTATTAAGGCTCCTCCTCTTTTTCCAAGATCCTCTTTCAGTCATTTTCTGACTCTTTGGGAAGAACTATATTCTGTTCCAACTGTCTGGTTTAGATGGTCCATTTAAATTTGTTTGATGAGTTTTTGCTTTAGCACGAACAAGAAACAGGTTTGGACTATTGTCTGAAGTAACAGCAGTCATTTAAGATACTGTTTTGGTCCTGTTGTTTTTCCCCCACTAATTTTTTTTCATTCTGTGCATAGGGTGGGCAGTAATCTGGAATAGTCTGGTGGAGGAGACCTTCCCTTGCCTTTTATGTTGCAGTGCTTTGAAGCCATATCATAAACTGAGAGTGGGCACATATAGAGAAGCATTTACAGTTGAATGTTCCCACAAAGAACTGGATACCCTCCTGTCATATGTGATACCTGATGCTTTCTTGATACCTCCCCATGATGTGCTGTGGTCTGCTTTATAGATGTGCTGGGTGTAATCTGTACCTGCATTTGAAGACTCCTGAAGAATCCAAAGAGTGCAATAATTCTGGAACCTGAAAAATCTCCTTTTGAAAACCCCACTTCCCACACCCTATATTTGCAGTTCTCCCATTCACTTACACAATGCATTGTTTCCCTAGTATTTTATAAATGCCTCCTGAAAGCAATCATGTTCATATCTTTGAAGCATGATGACATAATGTAATGATAGTAACTTAAGAATTGCCAGTGAGAAATGATCCTTCATCTTTTAGTAGTACCTGGTAAATAAAAGGAGAACCACTTGCCAAGAAGTAGGATATTAAAAGACATTGAGCTGTTCTTTGACAGAACATTTGTTCTGAAAGAGAGAGGTGTCCCTTGGATAAAACAGTATTCTTCATGAAAATACCATGTGCAAATGCAGTCTTGTCAATTAAATTTTAATTCTTTACAAAATGGTAGCCATCTTGATTTTTTTTTTCAACTACTGCTAGTAAGAGTTCTAGAAAACATGTTTCCATAAACTGAGAACACAAATATTTGAAATAATTACTTTTTCTATCATTAGCTTTTTTAAAATTAATTTTATCTACTACAGACTCCCTTTATCAAGCAATTTTCTATTAAATAAAAAAAATGTGTTTCATTCTTCTTCTAGGACTGGTTTCAAGCAAAATCTTTCAGGGCACTTTGTAAAGCAGTAGAGTTATCTTGATTTCACTGAAGTTTGATCAGTTTCTTTAGACCTTAAGATAATTCCAGGGTTGCAGTGTTTAATTATGAAATGTAAAGATGCCTAAATCTGTACCATGTTTTCCTAGGAAAGAGAAAAAAAATCTTCTAAGGTTCTGCAAAATCTTTGGAAATGTTATCCTTACAGTCTAGCCTTTGCAAGTCATGATTTAAGTAACAGAGGATCATTAATGTGCAGAAACCAAATACAGCAGCCACAGATCCATATAGCTTGGCATAGTGAAAGTTTTTTATATTAGAATCTACTGTTTATCTGCAGCTATAGTAAAAACAATACATGAAATTATTTTTAAAGATATCAAATGTCCTGCAAGAGGGGGGAAAAAAGCAAACAGAAAACTTGCATTGGCAAGAGATTCAAAGTGTACTGACTGCTAGTTTAATGCCACTTTACTTACGTTTCTATCTTGATTTTTGAATACAGACTGACTAAGTAGATGTTAGTGTGTATAGGCTGATAATTACAAAGACTAATTAGGTAGGTTCGTGCTCAGGTGGCAGTGAGTCTTGGTGCATCAGTATTTTCAGGTAATAAAAATGAAGCCCCATGTCAGAACAACAGATGCAGAAGCAAGTGGATAAATGAAAGAGTAACAAGTCTCTAAGACCAGATGGCATATATCTAAGATTCAGAAAGTGTTTAAGAATGAAGCAGCTGAACTGCTGTCAAAAATAGACACTCTCATTAAAATTAGTTACTATGCTAGAAAAGTAGAGCAAATGTACCTAAGTAAAAAACAGATTGCAGAAGCAGCCCTGCTGTTAATGATCCATCATTATATCCCTGGAACTAGAAAATTTGTTGGGGAAAAAAGCATTAACCCACCTCAATGAACATGGTAGGACTTCTGTTTTTAAAACCGGGCTTCTGGTTTTAAAACAAATTTGTTTCCTGATTAAGATGTTGGTCTTCTCCAGAACCTGCACCAGGTCTTCTGGCATTACTAATCTGATTTCACTGGTTGCCCTCTGACAGCATATAGGTACTTCTTGATTAGATACCAGGTTTAAAAATTTAGTGGATGGGCCAGGAGCAAAGGGTTGTCTCTAATGACGGGTTTGGGTGGTTTGGCAAAAAATACTGTAGGCTTGGGAGCTCTTGAGGCTTTGAGGGGATGAAGTACTTTTTGGCAATGGGCTGAACGTGAGAGCGATTCTCCTGTCTTCAGTAAACTGTATTTAAAGTATTTTGCATGTCAATGTGAATATTTGTATTGGGACTAGGTATCTTTTGAAAAATTATCCCAGAGGATGTGTCTCAGTTTATATAGGTTCAAAAAGAACCCATGCTGTACAATTCTGCCAGCTTACTCAATGTCCTGGGAGCTAAAGGGTTCTCATAATTTTGCACCAGTCTTCTGTTTTCTTTGGGGAAGTGGTATCTGGGGTTATTAAAGACCAAAGTTGTGCTACAGATCTCACCAGCTGCTGGGCTTTCTGCTACAAAAGGTAATTCAGGCCAAATACATAAATCTCACCCAAATGGATTATGAGTCTGATCTTTTTGTCTGGTTCTCAAATAATATTGCATCAGAATACACTTCTCATCAAAAACGACTGTGGTGGGGAGCCTGGGGTGGATTGCCCCAATGGGTTAGTTTGGACTGAAATTTTAGTAAGTTCAAGTCTGTACAAGAAAATGAAGTCGTTTCTGCAATTTAGCCTGTGTGCATGTACACACTTATATTTTTAAGTGATTTATGCTATTATAACACAAGGAGACCCATAAAAGGCACCATTCCTTCTCAGTTTGATGTCTCATTGTTTCCTGAGAGGCAGTGGAACAGACTCAAAAGGCTCTGATGTTAATACATCCACTGTTCCTGTAATAGTAGAACTGCTCAAATTTATTTTTTTATCTGATCAGCATGTTTCAGTATGTTCCATTTCAATATCTATTAATTTTTAATTCCTTATCTGTTAAGTTACATGTATATTGTAATAGTCTAATAACAACACATCTACATCTATGAAGTGCCAATCAAAAGATACAATCAAGGTTAATGATACGTTCAAAATCCTAATTTTGTAGAGGAAAATATCTATACTGCATAAAATGTTATAAGATATATGAAAAACAGTCTAGACAAAAGCTGACCATCTAAGTACTCAGCTAAGACATTTTAAATACTTTATTAAGTATCAGTCTTGGAATAGGGCTTTTCCTGTGATTTGGGTAAAGATGCAGTGGACCCAAAGCAAAATTGACAAGTTGTTTCTTACCTCAGAAGCTGCATTACTAGAATAGTTAGAATTAATAGAAAGACTATTGGCTACCTTTTCAAACTTCTTGCAGTCTAACCAATACTTCTGTGGCCCTGACCCTAAACAAAGTTGATCAACTATCAGATTTTTACTAGATGAAAGAACAGTTCTTTTGTATAAAACAATTCAGTGACTGCAAGTAGGAATGAGTCACAGAAAAGCTTCTAGAAAAAAGAGTACAGTGAAGTGAAATGGAATATTAAAACATTCGCTAATGTTAGTTTCTGACTAATTTTCTACATAAAAATGCCTGCACAAGAGATAGCAAAAGGCTGCAAGAGATAGTAGTAATACTGTGCTACCAAAAAGTAATGTGGGCAATCAAAGTATTTAAACCACCTCATTTTTTATGATTGTTTGTGCAGGAGTAGTTACTGGGGGGAAAAAATGTAACCGTAGGTGGAATGGGCCAGACAGGTCTGACAGCTCTTGGCAGACTCCACTTGCTAATTTACCAGTTTGTAACATTAGGATTAAGGTGTGTGGGATTCAGAGTTTTTTGTCCAAATAAGATGACTAACTTTTCTGAAAGCAATACAGTAAGCCAAATATGAGAGACTCCCTGTGCTTAGGGTCATCAACAAAATTATTGATACTTCTGTTGAATGTCAGACTTCATGCCACACATATTCACAACGTGATGCCGCACTGTTGACCAGCTGTACCACAGGGGACATTACTAGCCATATTTTACCTCTACTGTCCTCATCTTGTGTCCTTGGATCTTCCTAATGTGAGTTTCACATGACTTGCATGTTGAGACAATGTACCAACTCGCATATCTCTGATACTCAGCCAGAAAGATCCCTTATCTTGCTTTTATTTGGGGTTTTATTGCTGAGAATCTGATCAGCCTATGCAGCAACAGGCCTATTGGAAATAGCTTCTATAGGAGGAGAGGAGGAGACACCAAAGTGAGCAGGAGATGATCACAAGAAAACAACAGGGGTTTTGTACTTGGTAAAGAAGCATTTGAAGCTTCTTCCCTGAACAATGGGTTTAGGGCAGCTGTGGAACAGCGGGAGTCAGAAAGCCTTGTGTGATTATATGGTGAGAGCTCTCTGGAACACTACAGCACTTCTCCCTGAATATCCCTGTCAGTGTCATCTCAGACTGTAACAATTTATTTTTTTCAGGACAACAAAAGAAAAAAAGTATTAAAAAGAGAACAGAACCTCTGAATCTATTGAAGATCTGTTCACACACATCCAAGATTCTTGGGTTCCAAAAGTAACTCTCTTTCAAGGTATCAACTGAGTTTAGAAAGGAGACAGACTAGGACAGAAAGAACCAAAGTAAACAAATATGTTTTTTTCTCGAAGGATGGTTTCTTCTGTCTGTGCTCTTGGCCTTGTGACATTGTGTCAAGAGATCTGTTGTTTCTACAGTATTCCTATTATGTTTTCTTTAGTACAGAGGCATTAAGTGTCAAGCTGCAAGAAGTTTAGAGTTGGAGGCTTAGAAAATCAAGGATTATTGTAATTTATTTTGGAAGCATGCTTTATGCATATGGTTTCTAAATTAATCTCTACTGTTATGTTACTTTAAAAATACAGCATCCAAGTATACCTAGTGGAAGGGCAGTTTGGCACACAGTGCAACATTGCTTCATAAGATATTTTATAGTAGTATGGCCACAAATACCATTGTCACAAGTACTTGAAGTGTCTCTAAAGCTTCAGTTAAATGTCCATGTACGTCAATGGGATTTGCACATGCTTAGTACCATGAAAAATTGAGTTCTTTGTTCTAGAAAATGAAATATTTGAATAGTCACACTTGAACAGTTTTTCCCAAATGCCTAATTTTGCATATCATCTGTAACTGTGTAGTATTAAAATAGTGGACTTTCCCCAGAAAAACTTTACATGGCACTAAGCAGAAAGGGGTGGTAGAAAAACAGACTTGTGAGACTTTCAACTATTGGATGTTCTAATGTGGCATGGAGTGAAAGAAATAATAAGTATTTTATATAAAGCACTCATCTCTACACAGAAAAATTAAATAATAAATGGGATCTGGTGATTTATTGATCACAAGTGAAGTAGAAGAGACTGTAAGAGAGAAATAAAATCTGGGTGTGCTCTCTGTCAATAATTGCAAAATCTGGTGTGACAGTGAATTTCTTATCTTTGCATTTTCTTCTTCCCCAGGTTGTAGGAAGAAGCTTTCATATATATAGTGAAATATGTATATATAGATATTGCTTTACATATATATAGTGAATATGTATATATAAATTCTTCTTATTGTAAATGTTGCTATAACTTCAAAGTTAAGTGTGTGACTACAAGGAGATGAGAGATCTGTAAGGAAGGAAGAGAATTAGTGCTAGGTTAGCAGAAAACTGAAGAGGAGAATATGAGAAGGAGGCCAGTGAAGAAGGTATAAGAGGAGAAGTTTACAGTGTTTAATTGTAGTATTGGACCTGGTCAATGAGTACACTACACCTGTGTTTTTTGAGAAATTCTAGTGGTATATCCTGAATAGTGTGTTTAAGGAATGAGACTTTGCAGTGCGTGTTCAACTTTACTGTTGGCTAAATGTGATTCAAGAAAAGTGCTGCAGTAAGCCTGCTAGGGAGTAATGTGAGTATGAGGGGAAATAAAATTTATGGGTTTTTTTCCCCTGATAGCTTGTTTCAGGGGATGACAGTTCAGCATAGTGAGGAGGTAGTAGGGAGGAAGATTTTTAAGATCTTGAGGAGCCACAGCCAAGTGTGGTTACCCAAAAGGCTTTTGCAGAGTTGCCAGTGTGCTGCTGGGTGGCTGAATTTAGGAGTACTGACACTCCTGGCTATAATGTTGCTAAGAATGTGTTCATTACTGAATAGACAAAATGACTGCCTGATCATAGAAACATATAAGCAATTTCATATATAAATACTGAGCAATAAAAAAAGTATCTCACCTTTATCTGTAAGTAATAATCAACTACAAAAGCATATGCTAATAAAAATTGGATGTGGAACAAAAGCCACAGCTTTGGCTGAGAAGCAAAGCAGCTCCAGGAGTGAGATTCCACCCTCTTTATGGGATGCCTGCTGGGTCTTCGCTCTTTTCCTTTGCACCTTCCCATACGTAGGCAAGTGAAGAGGAGGCAAAGCACAGCAGGTGCCAGCTCACCTGTCAAGGAGGCTTCCTACGCTGGTGGGAAGCTCTAAGGCTCAGAAGATGCCAGTGATGCATTGAAAAGAAACTGCACCTATGGCTGTGTTGGGCTTGGGTCAAGGCTCTTGATCAGCCACTGGGAACAAGAGACAGTGAGACATTATTTAACATTATTTGTTTTGAGTAACACTTTCTGCTTGCTGTCAGAGTTGGCATGGAAACTGAATCAGCACTCATTTTTAAAAGAATAGTCCATTCAGAGTGAGGTTAGTCATCAGTGGGCTTACCAGAAGCTCAGGCTGTAGCTGCCAGCACTTAAACCTTGCTCATGAAGGTATAGAATCTTCAGAATGGTAACAGTCATACTACCCCAACCTTTACTGGGCAAATAGATGTCTTTTGAGAATGATGTACCCTCATTTGCATTTGGGTGGTGGTGGTTTGTTGTTTTTTTTTTAAAGAGGGAAGAGTTAATTATCTGAAATCCACAGCAGAACTTTCTTGCTTCAAGAAGATGCCATCTGTTTTTATGGATCAGTTGAACTTAAAGAGTTAACACAATTCGTATAAACAATGATGCTTGTAACATTGCGGTGGAAAGCAGCATAATTCTTAAAAGGCTCTAAGCTTATCACTATGCATCTGTGAATAGTCAAGATGGAAGCCTACACAGCATGCAGAAATTGGCATTTTCAATTACTTTGCCTCTATTGATGAAAAAGATCAAGATATGCTTATTTCTATTCTATTTTATTCCCACACACAAAAGGAGAAGCAAAGAAACGGCTGCTGGTTTTCTGTACCAGCGAGGCTGAGAAAATACTGATGGATAAATTGCTGTTCAGTGGCATTTCCTAAAGCACCTGCTGTGTCCTGTTCTCAGATGCAAAATGATATATATATAAGTATATATAAATTTGAAAAGTTTCTTTTAATCTATAACCTTTGACTCCTGGCTTTTTGTATCCTCGGAACACAGACCATGCATGTCTTCTTCATTGATACAGGAGCTGTTTACTTTACACTAACTATTGACATTCAAGACTATAATGCTGTTACCAAATTGATGAGGACACTGATCTCTTTTTCTTTTGTGTTTATCAAGCAGATAATTTAAGTGAAGCCCTGAAAAAGCTGAAGATAACATCCACTGATAGCACAGCAGATAGCTTGGAGGGATGCTTGGATTGTCTGCTACAAGCTCTGGCACAAAACAGTAAGTTGTATGGACCTTTCAAATTTTAAATCATATGAGATCAGTGAATTAAAATGTGGCAGAAAGACTGACTCAAGCAGTAGGCTGCTAGATTAGCTCGATTTAGTTTTGGGGGTTTTTAACCCGTATGTCTTCAACATTCCAGTAGCAATGGAGACAGTGACAGGTAAATACCTGAATACTTGGAACAGCTGTAGTCCATTTCTTTTTCTGAGATGAAGTAGAGCACTTACTTTTTAAATTGATCATTCAAGAAAAAAAAAGAAGAGATGGAGAAGTAAGCCTGATAAGATGAATAGAAGGATAAGGGAGCTGCTTGCTAATTCTGGTTGAAAGAGCATAGTTTCCCATTTGTAATGTATTTCTCCTCACACTCCCGATCACAGATTTCTTAATTCCAGGAGTTTCAATTAGCAGAACTAGGCTGGATATCCAAAGATGGTCCAAGTTGGATATGTAGAATGTAACAAAAATGACATCAGAATGAAACAAGATGTCATTTTCATCAAAACCTTAAGAATGCTTATCCCACTTCCAGTACACAGAAGGGTAAGGTAAATGAAGATGACAGTTTATAAGTTGAAACTGACTTTTCTCAGTTTAATTTTCTTAGTGCTTCAGACTGTGGCAGAAGAAAAATATGTGTGCAATTTCAGGTTGAAAAACTTCTCAGGATAGGTATAAGCAATGATTAATTTATTTTTTTTTTATTTAAAAAAAAGAGTCCTTTGGAAATATCAATACACTCAAGTCTTGGGTTTTTTTCACATGATGGTATTCTACAAATTAAAGCCTTTTGGATTACTTGGTGTAAAATATTTGATGAGGTTGTCCAAAACTGAATATAAGCACCATCCAGTTCAAGTAAAAAATGGATTATAACAGCATCTGCATTTAATAGTAGTCTGGTTTTAATTCTCACTATTTTAGAAGGAGATTATCAGCCAGAAAGTAATGAAATCTTTATGGTTTAGATCAACCATTTTTGGGAAGGTGCTGAATTTAATTATAGGGTTTATCCAATACTTTAATTCAACTTCCAATTGGATTTATTTCCACTGCTTTTTAGCCTACTACTTAAACAATAAGTACTATAAAGAAGATCATATGAAAAGTGACAACTTATTTGTGTAAATAACAGTTTGCTGTTTTGCCTGTGAAGGTCACACAGCTGTGTCAGAGAACAAATCTGGCAGTTGCAAAATAATTTTACTAACGTACAGCAAACTTACTGATCCTTCCTTGCAACCACATGACTCTCTTCTGTCTCAGTCTAGGGCTTTGCTCTTCCTTCCAAAATCTTTTCTCTTCTAGATTTGTAGCTGCCAGATGAGATAAACAGACTATTAGGATTTTCACCTCTCTATTTGGGTTAGTTGTAGAAAATTTATTCTCTCCACAATTTCCCATGCTCTTTCTGTGTAAGTCAGTGATATGAATATAGCCCTGCTGAGCTGCCCTATGATACATATCTCCACATATTTACATTTGCCCAAGATTGAGGGCAACTGAAATAATGCACAGAAAATTGGATGGGTCAGATAGGACAGGTTTTTTAAACAGGCTGCTGGTAATTTAGGAATCTGTGTATGAATGCTGTTTCAAGGGAACTGGATGCTTCCATATCTAAGTTTTGCCAAGTCTCTTCGGACAATGGGCTTTAGTTCTCAAGGTCATCTGATGATTTGGGGAATAGACTTCTGGCTTGAGATAATTTTATGAGAACACCAGTATATTTAAAAGACTTCAGAGATTAAGGTAAATTGCATCTAGTAGATTGATTCAACAAATTGATACTGAATCAGCTTTCTAAATGCTTTCTCAGCACTCATTCATTCAGTTAACATCTTAATACAGACTTGACTGATTGATTTTTAATTATAGTGTATATTATCATATATATGATAGCTAGTTATGAGAGACACACTGTACCTTTATGCCTGTGTATAAATTATTACACAATAATAATGAGAAATCAAATTGTTTATATAAAAGTACACATTAATTGTAATGCCAAAATATTGTAAATAATATTTTGCAAATAGTTATTCTGCTCTCTTTTATTATATTTCCATGTGTATGATTAAATTAATGAAGTATACATTTATATTATAGTTAAGTAAGTCATCATATTAATGTGAAAGAAAAAAAGCCATGCAAGGAAAAGTTCATTTTAAGAGAATTTTATAGGACTGTGATTTTGTTGGGAGTTCATGGTAGCATTATAAATCACAGAAGTTAGTTTTATTCACTGCTTTAAGACTTGAAGATAAAAATACTATTTTATCTTAGATAAAATTTAGTACATTACTAATATGCTAATGCAACCCACTCCCATCTACTGCCAGCCAAAATCAGTAGTTAAACCCAGTGATGCTATAACAAATTGAGATTTTCAGTAAAGGACAGCTTCAGCTTTGCATACTGCATGTACACACGAATCTTTTAGTGACCATTACACTGCTTTTAATTGGTACCTGCATGCAGCATAGGTTTGTGGCTGCTGCAGAATGTTAAATTCCCTAGTCTCTAAGAGTACAGTGAAACTTACAGTTCCATTTATTTTGCATACAATATTTATGTTTTCATTATGTTAAAACATTACTTTCTTCTCATATTTTCTACTGTAGAGAAAGAGATGACAAAGTTGCGATGAATGTCGTAATTTTTAATTTCTTTCTGTGTAATCTGCTGTGTTTTCTTTTGTTTTTCACTCTCCTTCTCAAAAGTTATCTGTTGATAATCCTAGACAGGTGTAATGCCCTGGAACATGATACCTCCTGCCTGACTTAAGGAGCTATTCTGCCATTTGTCACACCAGTCAAATTAAGGTTCATGCACACACACATATGCTATACTACAGAAGGGTGAGTCAAATACTCAGCTGAAGTGAGATAACTGCTGGTAAATATTTGGAAGCCAAATTCAAATTGTTTTAACTACAGTTTGTCTAGGAGAAACTTGCATAGCTCTTCACATCTGAGACCTGGGTCTGAAAATTCTGCACAGATGGCTTCCTTAGGAGAAGGAAATACATGTATTTCCTTGTTTGGAAATACATATATTCCTATTTATGCAGATACTTGAGTTCTTGTCTGTCACCAGCACTTTTGTCTGAAGCCAGTCATATATGGTCTAGCTTGTGGCACTAGAGAAAACTGAGGAGGTTGAGATGAAAGAGGCAACAATGACAGAAGAGTAAGATGTAAACATGCATTAGAAATGCTTTAGAATAATGACATACCTCATTTTGTGTGGCGTTCCTTCAGTATTCCCAGTGAACTAGCATATCTGGGGGCTTCACAGCCATCAAGTTGCAGTAACATTAGTCGAGATTCACAGGTAGTGTAAGAGCTCCTTTCACCTCTGTGGATCTACCTCATTCACATAAGCTGAGATTCTGTCCATCTTGCTTCTGAAAGAAAAACACAAATATTTGATCTCTGACCACCTGCAAGCACTCACCATCTGCTAAACTTCCAATAATTCAGATTTTTAAGGAAAGGCTGGGATACATGATCCATAAGCATTATTAGCAGCTAAAAAACAGAGCCAGCCATGCACTAAATGAATTACTGGCTTACATTCAATCAAGAGGTGAAAGTCTCTTGTATTCCATGTGTTTTCTTTTAACAACTGTACATTAAAGCAAGTTACTCCATTGTGTGCTCCATATAATCTGGATTCATTCTATTGAGACATAGATTGATGTGTTACTGTCTAGAAAGAATTTTGCTGATCTGGAAGCAGACTCTTTACAGTGACATGGAGTGTAGAATGATCATAACAATCAGAAAAGGCACAAATCTCCTCAAAAGTATGAGTAAGACATGTACTGAAGAAAAATAATTTGAAAGATCATATGCTTACATTTCTGGAATGAAGTGAGTGAAGTATAATTGTTTTATTTTGTATCTCACACCCAAATAAAAAGATGGGTATATGCTACTGTCGGATATTGGGAACAATTATACAATTGTCCTGTATAAGGAATTACAAGAGAAAACAATGTTGGCCATTATTTGCACTCAACATATACACATTTATATTTGTTAAGAGCCATTTCATAAATACTATGCTTATCAAAAAAGTGCATTTATCCTAAGATCCCTAAATAAATGTTCACAAGAAAGGGGACTGCCTGAGAGAAAGCAAGCAAGAAGGAAATAGAGGTTTCTTAAACAGCAGACTCTCTGGGACATAATTTTTGCAGTAACAACAAAAAAAAGTTACTGCTAGTCCAGACATGCTGTGTTTCAGATACAAGAAGTTACAGCAGACATAAATAACCCAGTTTTGATAAATGAGAAATCTGAAAAGTCTGCTGAGAATGTTATTTTTGGCTCTGCTGTACTCAGCGTAAGAGGCTGAAAATGCCCACTAATCCCAGCTTTCAGCACCTGGCTCTGAAAATGTCTGACATGTAGCTGAAATGCTAAGGCTGGCACGTGCATTTCAAATATTTTTTTGCATACACTTTTTAGGAGACTTAAGAATATGAGTTTACAGGTTTGTGTGAAAAACTAGTTAAGCAAAATCACAACAATAAAGAAGCTTTCGTGAGAGGGCAAGGCCCCAGTTTTGAAAAGGATTTAGAAACATTGGATATATTTGAAATAGTGCAGTTTACCTTTAAGATGTGGCTGACTAAGATGCCCTATTTTCAACTTGTTGAGCTTTGCTGATACCTTGGTAACTCAAGGAATCATCACATGACACATGAAAATTTTAAATTAATGCTTGAAATCTCAGCATTAATCAATGGCTACTTTAAAGTGACATTTTTCTTCCCATAACGCACAGTTTGGTAGAAGTATTTTGCATTGCCTCAAAATGTGTATGCTGGAGCCATGCTTTGTTTAGAATATACAGGGTGTGTTGTACCAGGGAAAATAACATTGTTATAAATTACCTGAGAAATTTCTAGTAAGCTTTTGCCATCACTTCCTGCTGTTCCAGCCTTCTGGTGTAGGGACCATGGGCTCATCCCTCCTACCTAAAGCTTCCTGTTCAGGTTTTCTCTTGGGAGCCAGCAGTGGGTTTTCTGAAATGTGTTTGTTCCTATTTGATGGCACCCCAGAGGAGGATGTGTTAGCATCTGCAGTGCTTAAGAAAATCTTGGCTATCTGGAGAAAGGGCAGATTCCTCACATTCATTTGTCAGTGGTGAAACTTTTCATTGAATGCCCTAAAACTTTGGTAGGCACCTGCTTTAACAGGCAACTAGTTTCCTCTCTTTAATTATTTTGGTGGATTTCTAGTTCTCACAACCATATGTTTACAAAGAGGTCATATTTCAGTTGGAAATTCATTTTATTCTGTTCTTCATAGCCGTGGTTTCCAATTGTTGTTGAATTTAGTTAGTACTTGTGCTTCCTATATTTGATGTTCCTTTTTCTGATCTTCACTGGCCATAGAAGATGGAACCATTCCTCCACTGGAGCAGAAAAATCATAAAGAATTAAGAATTTTATAATTCTGTAATTCAGGGCTTAACTGAAAAAAAAAAAACAAAACAAAACAACTTGAAATTTTAAAATGTATTATTGTTGCTATTAATACCTTTAATTTGTAAATGAAAGAAAATGAAGATTTACCTATTTTTATCTATTTACCTTTTTTTTGGACACTCTTGATAGTTCTGTGTACGTACTTTTATCTGTTCATTGCAGAGTCAGGTAGGCAGCTGTCTGCTTAACTTGTAACACTAAGTCCCATCTGATTTCAGTGAACCCTTGTACCTCTTTAGTACACAGAGGATTAAGAAACAGCCATTTCATCTTTTGTTTCCACAGTCCTCTCACATTAGCATGAAACTATCTATCCTCCTGCTCCAAACATAGAAAAAGTTAAGTTGTAGAACCTTTTGTCGTAGCAGAGTTACTCTAAGACACAAACAACTGAAATCACTTTTAATTTTCCTGTTGGCTGGACATCTTAAGCTTTCTCCATTCCCTTTCTAGGAATGGAACATGGAGAAAACCCCCACATTTCAGAGCTTGCTCAAGCAAACATACTCTTAAACATCAGCACACTAATCTTTCTCTGTTTTGAAGAAATTGTATGAGCAGAATAAGGGTAAAATGATGCAAGTGTTGTTTCATGCAGATTGTGGCCAACGAACAATGCTTTCCTGATCGTTAATGCTTACACAGTTCAAAGCTTAAAACAATAACTGTCTATAGACCCTATTCAGATCCTCTAGCTTCTGAGCAGTTGTTTTGTGTAAATTTAAAAAGAGCTTTCAGCATCCCTGCAGATTTAGCACACTTTGCAAACATGTAACTGTGACAAAGCAGTGCATAAGCACATCAAGAGAGCTTAGCACAACCAAGGGGGTAGGCAGTGGTACTAATTGGATTAGTGGCCTATTAGAACAACTGATAACTAGTAGAATTAATTCACTGACAAATAGCATTCCCCTGCTTTCTCATTCCTCTTTGATCTTTAGCATCTCCCTTTCTTAGCAGCAGTCTCCCTTCCAGGAGGATTTTTGATCCTCCTTGGGTGTGCCCTCCAGTGATCCCTGCTATACGTCTCCCACCTGTGATTTTGGAAGGAGAAGGAGGCCACCCATGGATATATACTCAAATCCAGCAGGCACAGACCTGCATGTTAGTCCTGACATGTAAATGTCTCAGCCTGAACATTTGAACAAGCAGCAGACATTTATGGTGTTATCCATGAAGAGGAAATATGCAGGTGAAAGCTAGAACATCCTCCTCTAATAAAAAGAAAACTAAGCAGTATCATTGCTGTCTACTGAAATTTATAGTTATTTGCTGAGATTAAAGTATTCTTTAGGTACATGGTGTCTTAAGCCTATGACAAAGATTTTAGGACTTTATTCCTGGTTTGTCTTGGAAACTACAAAAACAGTAAGAGGAGCACTAAGGCATCATAATACCTTGTAGGACTTGCTTTCTTTACATATTGAAGACATGAACTGTTTAGCTACTACTAAACCTTGATTCAGCTTCTTTGGAATTCAGTGGAGCAGGCATAATACATTTAATGTCTTTTCAAACCAAGGGAGGGAGAGGGAGTAGAAATGAAAAAGGAAGAAATGAAACTAAATGGATGAGTAACAAGGAATACAGTGGAACATAAAATTTTTATTTTAGAGGAAGAAGAGAAATGATAGAAGGGAGAAACAGATATAAAGAAAATTTTTTAAAAAAAAAAAAATAAACAAAACATGCTAAATGTACGTGCTGAGTGGCTGGTAGGAAGCAGTCAAACCAAAACCCCACATCTCAGACCAGCAAGAAGTTCTAGCCTGCTTCTGACACAGATAATCTATTGTAACAGAGACAGGGGTTCAAATTTAATTGGGCCAGCTCAGCCAATCAAGCCATTAAGCTTACCTGCAAAGATTTCTAGTCAAATGCCCTGCTAAAAGTTTGGGATCCTGATGAATATTTTTTAAGAGGGAGTTTTGGCTCAGATAATGTGTTATAAAGTGTTCTTCCTTTTTGCTGAAGAAGGATGGTCTTTTTTTCATCTTAGCTCTTGGGCTGTTGCCTTGTCATGATATTGTACACACATAATCCAGAAATGTTTCCTCATTAAGAGCTATATATAATATATTTTTACAGTATAACTTTACTAAATCAAGGTGACTGCTTTTTATTGGACTGTCTCCCAGTAAACTGGCTTACCCTAATGATACTGCATGGTAATCACTGCTGCTTAGTGGGATTATACTTTACATAAATTCCCCTTAATAGTGATGTATTTAGTTAGTGCCAGATAGTTAAATGTTTATCCAAGTGTTAAATTCCAAGTGCTATTCATTGAATACACAATGTGCCAAATAAAGATTAACTATTATATTTTTTTCCTTTGCAGAAGGCATCATTGAATAGCAGTTCCAGATAATGGAATTGACACATCATATTTTTTTTTTAGATTGCCTCTGTATTGCATTTTCAAAAGCCAGGGCTTTTCTTTTTGCTTCTGTATTGCATTTCAGAAATGCAGAGGAAAACGCCTACCCTTTACCAAAAAAATTATATTTAGAGATCATGTAATTCACAATTTCAGGTCTGCAGTTTCATTCTTAGCTCTTCCCCAGTCCCTTATAACTTAAAAATGTGATCTCATTTAGATTAGGTTTTCTTTAAGCTACTCTGATAGCACGGCTCACTAAAAATACCAGCAGATGAAAAATTCCTTTGTGTGTAGACATACTCTTTCAATAAGCGAAGGGTGGAATTTCACAGCAGGCATTTCAGCTCACTTAAGAGCACTCTTAAGAAGTTGCTTAAAAGGAACATGAAACATTCCCTGCATATAAAATGATCAGCTTTCAAATTTAATTTGATGTTAATAAAATAAATCAAATTTGGGGAAGGGATTTTACTCCATAGGACTAGCATTTGTTATATATTTTGACGAACTAAAGCATGAGAATACCCTTTTACCCTGAGACCTTTACTAAGTTCAGTCAGTACAAGTAAGAGAGGAGGCAGGGGGAAATGTCCACGGAGGCTGAATACAAAACACGAAGATACGAGTGTGTGACATTCCTACTAAGATGCCAGACAACAAACTTGGCAGCTGAGGCACTGACATCAAACTCTTTCAGCAACCTTGCTACTGAAGTGGTTACATCCTGGAGAGGGTGAGTCAGAAAGGGGGAACAGCTCGGATAAATCCATTAGCTATGTGCCAGGGCTCGATACTGAAACCAGTTCAGAAACTCAGGGGTGCCAAGCTGCCTAACTTTAATATTCTGCCTTGTGCTGTGACCTATTCAGGGAAGTGCATTTTTCTTTATTGAAGACAAAGATATCATGTATTTTTTACTTCATTAGTACTGCAACAGGCTCTTCAATTGGTAGAATCTCATCCTGAAATTCACTTTTTTGCTTTGTATGTGGCTTTTGGTGAATTTAATCATCGGGACTCATGCAGCTAGTTGATTGATAAATCTGTCTCTCCATCTGTCCTTCCTTCCTTGTTAGAGCTGAGACTTTAATTACAAACATCTGTGTACTGTCTCTTTCTTCGTTAAAAATAGGAGTTGAAGTTGCCCTGTAGCTGCTGACAGAGACAAAACAGAGCAAACACCATGATAGAAGCGTTAGTACAGCTAAGGGAGAATCCTCCATCCTTGCCTGATAGGTGTCTAATTTCAAGAATAAGTGTACAGGCAGATTTTGGGGATTTCCCCACATCAGGAGGGTCATGCCAAAAAGAAATCAAATGTCTACAGTTATTTTTATACATAAATTATTATTATTAAAGGACATATTTTCCCCTGTTAAAATAACTCTTGATAATTGGAACAGACTCTTTGGTTAAGGTTTGTTAAGCAAAACCTCCTTTTCAGTGGTGCATTCTTTGTTTCATGAGAGCATATAATTTGTTTTTCTGAGGTTCTTTACAACTCACTTTTTGTGTTTTTGCAGCCAGACTAAAATCTTCACTTTGTGGTTTGAAAAATACAATGGGAGGCTGTGGAGAGAGGGACAATATTTCTTGAAGGAGGCTGTATATGGAGAGAGCATCAGTAATTACACTTGGTCGTATGAACCTTCTTACTGTGGTGGTTAAGAGCATGTGCCAGTTCAAAAGATACCCCTTGTTCCCTTCTTTCTCTTCCCTTCTGCCTTCTGAAAGAGCAGATGGAAGGTTCCTTTCATGATATATGTGGTTCATCATTATTTATTCATGTGTTCATCTTTCTCTTTCTGATGAGAGTACATGTAGGAGGAACATTATCAAGCCAAGGTAAATTTCTGCAGTAGTTCCAGTAGGTTTATAAAAAATCTTTGCAGCTAGAAAGACATGTATTTTTCAGAATACATGGCAAACACAGTTTGCTTAATAAAGAGGACCCTCACAAAGCTGTATATTTATAATTCTGTGGTGTGAAACTCCACATGGGAATTATTGCAGTGCTAGCCACCATGACTGTAGGGTTACTAATAATAGTGTAACTTCAACTCATGGTTCAAAGGAGATAAGGACTGGTGAGTCTACAGCTTTCTTCTGCTAGCAAGGCACTGCTGAGAGATATGCCTTGTCTTTCCCTTCCCTCTTTCTGCCTTTTGTTTCACTTCAAGGTGTACAAAATAATATAGAGAGGAGAAAAGAGTGAATAAAGGGAAGTGGAATTCAGAGGAAAGAGAGCTGACAGGGAAGAGAGTTTAGAATTTTAATTTGAAACACATCAGATTTTTTCCTATGATTTCTGCTACTTAATTAACCAGTCTGATAGCCACGGTGCTCAGCTCTTCAGCTCTGATCTGTGGCATTAAAGATTTTCCTGCCCACACCCTTAACTATTCTGACTTCAGGCAGTGCAGAAACCACAAAAAGCAAGCATATTGACATTTTAATCACTCAGCTGTGACATTAATAAGATTTTGACACTACGTGATCTGACATACCCTTTGTCTTGATATCGAGAGTTACAAGGAGGCATCTAAAGCAGCAGGCTTAACCTTAGAGGGTTTTTTCCCTCCAATTGTGCTGTATTAGACTGTACAAAAGTGCTGCTTTTATTGCAGCATTATTACAGTCCTACAGTTTCTTTGCTTTAAGATGGGACAGCTCTAGTGGTGGGCTGATGTAAGCAGACTGAAAATCAGCCTTTGAAAGAAAGCATTTGAAACACAGATCACCACAGAGAGCAAAGTGATTATGAGATATGGTACCCTAATGTCAGGATGTCTACATTGCTAGGTTCCTTTCAGACCCAAATGTAATGGATTTTAAAGGGCTGCAGTTCTGCTGAAGGAATGTTGCCTGTAGTTTCCCTTTTGGCCAGTATAGAAAGCAGAGGAGGAGAATATGTGGTAGAGATTTGCTTAGGTCTTTCTTGCTCCTGGAGAAATTTTTTGAGTATACATGCTCCAGCTACAATTGAAATAGCAATTTAAAAATGACAACTGAAATAAGTTTCCAAAATAATTTACCCTGATAATTTACTAGGAAGTCCAGAATGAAACTAGCATGCAGAATATTGATATCTATAATGAAGACTACCTCTTTAGTGCATACAGACAGAGAGACAGGAAGCCAGGCAGGCTTTCTCCAGCCTCTGAAGAGAATAAATAAAGGCAAGAGTTGAGGGTTGCCTATGCTAAAGCCACTAGCAGTTTCTAATTCTCAGCAAACCCTACCTTATTTCTCCTAGAGCCAGGCAGTGGTGAGGGTACCAGCCCTTTGACAGCACTGGTGTGTGGTCTTCCAGTCTCAGGTTCTGCAGAATCAAAAACAGCTGATTGTGTGAAAATACTACTATGTAAACATAACAATCTATTGTCAACTCCAAAGAATAACACCACACACACTTCCCTTCATTTCTGTTCCTATGTCCCTGTATGTTTTATGTATTTGTACAGGACGTGTGTTTATGTGAAGCTGAGCAAAAGGAGAGTCACACACAGGGCTGTTCACTCATGTTTTGTAAGTAAAGCAATTGTCCCATTTGGGCAATATAAGAAATGTTTATATACCTGCAGCTGTGCTGAAATCATCTTCAAGATTAGCAGCTTGGTATTCTCTTCTACAGACATGCATTTTAACACTTAGTACCTGAACTGAGTGTACAGTTGACTCTGCAGACAAGTAAAGTGTGCTTGAAGATCTTTGGACTTTGCAGGGCAGCCCAGTACATCATTTGCCTGTTGTCTTCCTCCTTTAAAAGAATATAAAAAATACTGAGCAAAAATGCCATATTTAACAAGGCATTTAGGTTTATAAATAAGACATCTTGTTCCAATTAAAATACCCTTCCTTGTTTAAGCATTTCAAAACTCCAGAAAGATTGGTTTCCTATAACAAAAATGTCTGCTAATTACATCTGACTTACAAAATTAATTTGTATATTACAGCACATTCTTTTTTTTTTCCTTCTTTATTAGAACTTTAATATGATGAAACTAGAAAAAATGGAATTTTTTTTGCAGATAAAAAGCAGAGTAATGTGCATGAGGATGGAAGAGTAATTTTCCTGGCACATTCTTTTAGGATGCCTTATATGGAGGACCTACTATAAACTACTTGCAAAGATTTTGTGTCATACTCTCCTCTTTCTATTTTGAAACTGAATTAATTTGTGTATTACACCAGGTTTAAGTTGTATGTGTTCTGCAGAGGAATAGCAGTGCTTACTTAGACTTGGAGTAGACAAGCTGAAGCACCCTTTGGCATTTTTTACACCTAAGGCAATTCCTGTCAAAAATGTCTCAGAGAGCACTGTGGGCCGATAGTAGTAATTCTTCTGCCTGATGCCAGAGTAATGTGCTTTTCCTCAAAATAATGATAACTCAGCAGTCACCCAGGGTAGAGTAGAGGTAGGGGTGTCCTGCACTCACTGCTGGTCAAATTAATCTGTCTTCCCTCTTTTATGACAAGCAAAAGTTTGACATTGATACGCAACTGACTAACAAGAAACGTTAGGATTTTGGTTTGAAGGGATGGGTATATGCTGGTGTGCTTCCTCTACTGCTTCAGAGTAAGAACAAATCACTGGTCAGTTTTCATCTGTGTGATCCCAGGTAGCTGATTTCCCAGTTTCTGAGAGGTCTGTTAGGGCTGTGCTTTTATTGGTGCTCATTTGCTTTTCTTAATAAATCACGGTGTATCTGCTGCACACAACTTGCCTGGAGAAGCATTTAATTTTATTTTCCCACTTCTTGAAGGATATATTTAGTTCTACTTATGTAATTTATGCTTTGCACAGTAACGAGTCCATCAAACTGCAGACCAAAAAAATACAACTGGATACTGTATATCTCAGCAGCATGACAGGAGAAAATGCATTAATGTCTCCTGCCTATTAATACAGGTTCACACATACCCATATTTTGCATTTTGAATTCTGTACTTTGAGTTTTGAACTTAAGGGAGAGAGAAGATCTTCCTTAATACACATCTAGGATGTTTGGACTAGTCTTTAGTCCTGACATGATTTTGTCTAAATTCAGACTTTCATTATGTGTGTCTATATCCACTGGAAAACATTACTACTAACTATATGTGATATGTCAGAGTTTATAAAATCTTTCAAAGCCATAAGCTCCTTTACACTGTATATTTTGAGAGGTTTTGTCAGTGTATTTCAAAAATTGCAGTTAACTAGATTGCAGGTTATTAATAATTAGCACTTATATTATGCATGAGATGTTGAGATTACTCTTTACTGATGCCTAATCTGTTGGCAGTCAGATGTCATCACTGACATATTCTAGCTGAGCGGTCCTGCCCAAACACCAACATCCCAAATTGGAATTATATACAGAAATGGGAGGAATAACTCAGATCCAGACTTGAAGTTCTCTGTTTTTAGCCTGTGTTCTGTCATGTAGACACAACCAGCTCCCAGACAGTGAAGCATGTACATACAGTCTGTGAGCCACAAAACCCATGGGGTCACCTCTGCCAGGTTTGTGCTGGATTCTGTTCAGGGGCAGCTTAAGTGGATCTCTCCTACTCTCAGAGGCAGCAGAGTGGTCCTGGGGCTGCCACAAATTCAATTGCAGCCCTGAGGGTGGGGAAAGGAAGGAGAAGGAGAAGAGAGGATGGTATGTTATTATCAATTTACGGGTGAAGCACAGCCAAAGTGTGGTTGCAAACTGCATTCAGATGGATTTGTTTTGCTTTGCAGAAGTCATCAATTGGAGCATCTCACAGTAAACTCTGAAGAATGCAAATAACTTCCCTTACAAATGGCTTAAGAAGTCATGCTGCTTTCTGAAATGATAGCTGCCATCTAGTTGTACTGTGTGTCACACTAATATTCATCTCAAATACTCCATTTTTGAAAGCATTAGCAAAATACATCATAGCATGTAGTACCTTGTCTTTGATGGCAGTCGAATCAATGTTGGTTTTCAGTTTGCTACAGAGCATTGCTGTTGGCCAGCAATGTTAGGTGGGGCTCTGTTAGGGAGCAGCTGCACAATTCCTCTTACTATATACAGAAAGGGGAAAGCTTTTGTTAAAAATCTTTGATATCTACTCCAGGAAACAGTGTTTTTTCCTTTCTACTGAGTCTATACTGGACTTATTCAGTAACTGAGTAACATAGCAGATATTTAATTGAGTTTAAGAGGAGTTTACAACCACAGGATCATCTTAACTCTCCCTCTTCTCCAGTTTCTGATTCCTACACTGCATTAAGCTGTACCCTAAACCATAAGAACTTTCCCCATGATTCTCTGAACATTTCTAATAATTCATCTCTTCAAAGTGTCATTCCTTGACTTTCACATAATATCTTTATCTGCTGCATATCACTTTATGACCTTTAGTCTTACAGTCTCTCCAGTATTCTCCCCATGTAAGCATGAGTATGTATCTGTATATATTTATATAACAGTCACCTTATAAAGGTCAATTGATTAGAAATGACAAACCATTAAGTTCTATGAGTACATCAGATAAAATAAGTATGGTTACTGAACTAACAGTTGGCTTCTTATATGGGAAATAATGACTATCATAATTACTTTTGAGGAGACTTCCCTTCTGCTTTGCTTTCTGTTCTTCCCCAAAGCAATTTGATGCACAAGTCATTTTTGTGTGTTGTGTTTTTCAGATATGGAGACAAGTGAAAAAATCCAGAAAAGTGGAGTTCTTCAGGTGTTTGCAAGTCTGTTGACGCCACAATCGTCCTGCACAGCAAAAGTAGCTAACATCATAGCAGAAGTAGCCAGAAATGGTGAGGTTTTCTACAAGAACTTTTCTGCTGGAACATCTTCAGTTTTTCACCTCACTTGTCAGTATGTTTTACTTCATTTATGTTTTCATTTTATAGATTAGACACCTTTCATGTCCCTCCCTTTCACTCTTTTTGTTTCATCTAATTTTTTTCTCTACTTTTTAATACAGTCAGAACAGCAGTTGGCTGCTGGAATTGGGAATTTCTTTTACTCTTATTTTCATTCTGTTTAGTTTTTAAGACAGTAATGTAATTTACTGGGCAGAAATAGCCCACCACTGATGAAATAGATTTCTATATGAAAAGCATGTAGAAAAAGAGACATGCACAATGTGTGCAGCCAGTTATGCACAGGGCCCATGGTTACAGCAGTAGCATCTGTACAGATGGTTAAGGGATCATTTCTTTGGTCTGAGATTTGTCCTAAGGTTATAACCATTATGAGTCCTTTGATACCATACTAAAACCTGTTAGTCCTACCTAAAGAGCTGTATATGTGTTAGAGTAAGAGCCCAAAGCACCAAATAAGAATCAGGTCCATTTTATATATATTACTGTAGGTATACCTACAGTATATAACACCACAGGTAATCAAAAAACTATTTAAATTTTTCATCAGATGGGATTATCTTAATGCTTACCCAATACCTGTATAGCTTGAGCCCAGAAGAATGGCTTCATACCTGCAAGCAGATGCTGTGGGCAGACCCTATGATGAGGGTAGAGAACATTTGTGGCTGATTTTTCTGTCCTGGACTTGCTGCTGTCACAGCTGTAGAAGCACAGGTTCCATTTTGGACCTTCCTTGCCCAAAGGCCAGACAGAGAAAAGTAGAATGTTTCTTAACTGCTGTCCTGGCAGCCTTATCCCTCTCCCTTTGTAAACTCTTATGCTGATGCCTCCTGAGGGAAAGGGCTACATTCTTGCTGACTTCTTTCACATTCCATTTCCACCTTTTCTGAGGAATCACAAACTACAGCTTCTTACTGATACCCCCATGTTGACCTCCACATAATTTACTGGTTTTAAGACTGAGCTATATATGTTTATTCAGAAACAACACTAATGAGAAAAGAAAAGAGATATGTTTCGTTTTTAAGTGTTAAAATTATTTAGATAAACAGCCAATAAAAGATGTGTACATAGAAATTTAAATTTAGAAACTTTTCAGAATTATAGAGATTTAGGCAAATATATCATGTTTTGTTTTCTGTACTTAATGAATTAATAATAAGTATTTTTAGAACAACACTGTGCACCATGTGTCCTCACAGTTGGTCCTTTTAGCTCCTACCCAAGAAGGGAAAAGTTAAGAATAAAATCAATGTTCGCAATAGCTAAATTGATTACTGTATTGTTTCCTCAAAGATTTCCTTACAAAGCATTTTAGCCAGTATCTGAAATCACACATGAAATGTCTGAATAATTTTTAATGTGTCCTTTTTCCTGACAGCTTTTAAACTGATGCTTTATGTTCACTCTCAGAAAAGCTGTCATTTTACCTGGTTCATCATACAAAATAGCTTTTGTCTTTTCCTCTAGAGTCATTAGCAAGTGCAACTGGGACCTCTGTTAGCCAAGGTTAAAATGAAGGTATTCAGAAAGTATTTAAGGTCACAGTGCTTTCAAAGCTGAGATAATCTGGGTGTTTCTCATTAGATTCTAATTCTGTTAAAATCGTTGTTTAAGCATGATAGCAGGGAATATCTCATTTGAATTCTGTTGTTTTCTTTGTTTTATGGCATAAAAATACAAGAGTTTAATGTTTACATTGTACATCTTTTCAACAAATTTTAGGGAACATTGAGAAATTTGTGTTATTAACATTCAGTGGATAGTAAGGATTGAACCCATTCCCTGAGTGGACATGCCATGCAGTGCTGCCAGAACTGGGAGCAGATACTGTGATTTTAGGTGCTACTGATACAAGAGCATCTTTTCCTTTCTCACTTCTCATTTTCCTCTTACATTCCCCTCATCTGATCATATGCACACACGCATCTGATCACATCAAATCTCTACTTGCCTTGGTGGCTTGGCCATGTTTCATCTTTTCACCTCTTCATGCTCCGCTGTTTCACCTCTTCTGCTCACGTGACTCTTCCTCCTCCCAGCTTGAGCTCATATTTGTTTCCCCTATTTTAAACTCCCTTTAGTCACTCATGTTTCTCCAACTACAGCCATTTGCCTTTCAACTGTGAGCATTATGAAGGCTCAGATGGAGCCTTGTTACATGGAGTTTCTCCCTCCACTGTGGACCTTTTAAACTCTTTTCCAAGATTTTTAGTCTTGTCTTCTTTGCCAAGTGCAGGAGTGAGGGAACATCATCTTCACAGTCCATAATACTACAACACAATTGCATTTCATGTTCAAAATCTTGTCCTTCTTTTGGTTCATGTTACTCTGTCCTCAGGGGTTCTCTTCCTAACTTCTTAAGCAATTCTTTGCTATTTCCTTCAAGGGATCTGCTTCATTCCTCTCCCAGGAAGGAAACCTTTTCCCAGGTGGAAACCTTTTAAGGACTCTGTTCTCAATTACTTTCTCATTCTTCTATTACTTCTGTGTAGTATCAGCTGCAGAAGCTGTTGCAGTTACAACATCTTAGTTCCTGTTTCATAGATCTGTTTTGATACATATGGCACCACTTCTTTTACTTCTTGCTCTTACATGACCTGGATAAATACAAGTTTGCTCAGTGTATTGACCAGTGATTTTGTTGCTTAAAAAGCTTACGCTTGTTCCAAGTGGAGGGAGGGTGGAAGGAAGGGTTTCTGACTCCTTTTCACCACATGAGAAAGAACCTAAACAAACAGCAGAACAGACTAAGACCTCTCAGTCTGTTCGGAGAGAATAAGTTTCATTTCCTGATACAGACTAGGAGAAAAGAAAACTACCTGACTTTGATGATGTAAAGACTATGGTAAGTTAATGGGTATAAAGGAAAGTGCTGAATGGACAGCTGAGGAACAGGGAAGAGTTTTTACAAGCAATTGAGAGGAAGATGCTGAGGGGACAGGGAAGACAGAGAAAGAAACTAAATACATCTAATAAAGAAACACTGCAATGAAGTCAAAATTGGGCAGTAAAGAAATATACTGAATGTTACAAGGACATGGAAAGATCACTTTTCAAGATCAGATGTATCTGATATTTGTTTTGTTCACCATCTATCACACTATAGCATCTAGCCACAGTTCTAAAATGTTACAGTACCTTAGGAAGGTGGGTTAATCGTGCTCACAACTATCTTCTCTTGGAACTGTACAAGTGTATAGATATTGCTGATTCTTAATCTGTGTGTTGATGTATCAGGGTTATATCATCACATGAGAATTGCTTACCTCTGACAATTCTTTAGCTAAAATAACACTGCTGGATTAAATACAAAAGAGAATAGCTTTTGTAGCTACCAAAACATCAAAGAACATTGTAATAGGTGCAACAAAAGGAGTATTTGAGAAGCTGTATCCATACTTCAAGCATCGTGTGAAATCTTGGAGTTATTGGCATGAGGAGTTCTGTTGATCCAGAATCAGGAAAATTTTCTTATCTGTTCTTAGGGGGATTGTAGACTCTGGTTCATTCTGCATCATAAATGAGTAAGTAACACAAAGTTAAACTTACTCTGAAAGATCCAGTATTGTTTAGGGTCAGGAAGAGACAAAACTTGCCCCTCTACTCAGCCCTGGGGAGGCAGCATCCTGATTACTGTATCCCATTCTGGCTCGTCTGTACAAGAGAGGTGGAGCTCCTGGAGCAGGTCCAGCAGAGGCCACAAAGGTGAGAGGGAGCTGCAGCATCTGTAACAAGGAAAGGCTGAGGGAGCTGGGCCTGTTCAGCCTTGGGAAGAGACAACAGTGAGAGGACCTTACCAATGTATGAGGAAGAACTTCTTTATTGTGTGGGTGACAGAACACTGCAGCAGATTACCCAGAGGAGTTGTGGAGTCTCTTTCACTGCAGATATCCAAGAACCATCTGGATGCAATCCTATGCCCTGTGCTCTAGGATGACCCTGCTTAAGCAGGAAGGTTGGGCCAGATGAGCCATTGTAGTCTCTTTCAATCTTACCCACTCTATGGTTCTGTGATAAACTGCAGTTCAGAACAAATCAAAAACATACTGACCATTTCCCTTACAATACTACATCTCTAAAGGGTGCTCTGTGGTAAACTGTGAAATAACACCGGTGTTACCAGGTGGTTCCTCCTATAAATCACCTTTTTAAAATATGCAGCACAGTGCCTGCTAGGTGTATCTCCTTCTGAAGGACAGCCCTTTATGTCTCTGACACCAGGATAGTTCTATATGACTTGCATAGATATAAAATAATTCTTTGGTTCTCTGTGGTGTTGCAGGAAGGAAGGTCAGAGAGCTTAGCAGTGGATGGGTCCTCTACCTTTCCTCCCATGGTGGGCATCCTTTAGATTCTGGAAAGCTACAGGTCTTTGGGCTCACATAAATATTTGTATTTCTCATTCTCTTTTTCTGTTCTTTTCTTCAC